>NW_022989764.1:420123-562555 GCF_902827175.1 Gymnodraco acuticeps | reverse complement strand
GCCACTCGCAAGTCCTGTTCAACAGAGAGCCGTGACCTCCTGTTGTTATTCATCTAAATCAGAGTAGAGACTGCGTGATATAAACAACAACAAATAGCTTGCGGTAGCTTCACCTTAGCATGTGTTCTTTGCAGGTGTTTGTTGAGGTTTGACCACGTGGTGTTTAACAGCAGTGGATAACAGCTTCTGGCCTGGACACAGTTTGCACCTCACCGTCACATTCCTGTCTATTCTTCGGACGAACTCAAATAATGGGCATACCTCCACCCTCGAAAGTTAGGGGGCAAAAGGGGGAATTGCCCCCTCAGTTGTCTTATTTGCCCCCTCACCTTGAGCATCATTCATCCATCAAAAAGTACAATAAATGTCACAATTATTAAATAACTTTAAATAATTGTTTCCTCACACACGTTACTATGTTTAGATCAGATGTGTGGGTCAAGCAACGTGTAAACAAGCCTCAACCCAAGGGAGCTTGTAGTCTTAATGTTAGCGTGTGTGCTTAGCTGTAAACACAGTCGGATGGGTGACCAAAACGTCCCGTTTTCCAGGCAAAGTCCCCGTTTTTGGTGGCTGGTACCCGGTTGAAACTCCCGAAAATGTTCCCGTTTTGAATGGCGTTAAAAAACAGAGCAAGGTGAAATAAAATGTTACATGTCAGTAAAAACAGAATATCGGGGTGTTTCTCAATCGCGAGAGATTGGCTTGGTAGTCGCGTACTTCCAAGTCACTTCCTTCAGAAACGAAGCAAGTATGCTTCTAAGCCACGGCTTCGGAAAACGAAGAAGATGGAACAGGCTAACAAGTGTGCCACTCTCTCTAACGGTTTCAACATAAACTGTACCAAAAATAAATACCTCACGATGTCTATCTAATTATGAACTTGCTTTACTTTCACGGAACACATTTTTTGGTGATAACAAACAAATGTAACAAAGTAACATATTTACCAATACATGTCCTACGCCACTATACTTACATTTAAATGTCTGCTGCGTCGGTTCAGCAATTCTCCGCAAGGGTTTTTAAAATTGGTCTGTGCGCAAAGCATTGTGGGGATTTTAAGGACGCGAAGTCTACCCATGTGCAGCCTCGAAATTTCCCCCAAACCAAGGACGCGGCCTCGGTGGAATTCCAAGTATGCTGGAGATTGGAACAGTACTTCGGCAGCAATCGATGATGTAGCATCCTTTAAATATTGGCTTGGAAGCCAAAATCCTCGAGATTGAGAAACGGCCACAGTGTTGTGCCTTTTTGCAGCCTTCTTCTTCTTCTTCTTCTTCTTCTTCTTCTTCTTCTTCTTCTTCTTCTTCTAATTCAATGTACCTGCCCGCGAGATATTGGACAAAAGAAACTCGGCTAGTAGTGTCAACTAAATCCATAGTATTACAACAACAGTACTTTAAACGAGGTAAGTTACGAATGTATGTTCTCAATCGCCAAGTATGGGATTGAATATTACATTAGTTTAGATTAGATTTATTGTCCCCAGGGGGAAATTCATTTCCACAGCTCTGTTGTAGTCATCTGTATTATATAAACCATATTGGTACAATGAGCGACATCTAGTGGTGGATTGTGGAACATTGATTTGATTTTTCTCATGGCAGTTTGACTCGAGAGACAAACCAGGGGACTTTACTTTTAATCTGTGTCTGTCCATTTGGTGTTATGTTTTATCCAATATTACATTTGGTTTATATATTAGTCACTTTCTTATGAAATGCCAGGTTTTAGGTCTTGGTCTGAACATTCAATCCTGGAAATAAAAAATCAACCAGATACATTTTTATAGATAGATAGTAAGTAAGTAACATCTGTATAGGAAGACGAGTTAAGGGATAACGGAGAAAAGGTTATGGTATAATTACAGAGCCAATTTATAAATGGAGGAAATCAATGTAATGCCCCGGCCACACGAGGACGAAAACGGTCGTTTGCGTTACTGTTTAGTGTCATATAGACCGTTCGGCCACACGAGGACGACCGAATACGGCACTAAACGACTGCGTAAACGATAACGGGTCCCAAGGTGGATAGAACGGCATACGCAACGCTCTGGGGGGTCCAACGGCTCCATGTGTACGCCCTATACGATAATTTTCTGATAATGATGAGGCAATAGCCCCGCCTCTCCCCACCTCTGCTGCTCACCCCCGCGTCAAAGTAAACTGCACACTGAATTCAGATTATTTATCTTTCTCTCGATATGGACATAAACGCGAGTGAAGTCTAATCTGACAGGACGGAGACACGCAGCTCTGCTTACCTGCAGCTCCTCCCGCTGTGATGCGGCGGTGAACGGAGTAAAACACACACTTCAAGTCCGATCATCACCCTTAGCTATTTTAATTACCTCTCAAACTACCTAAACTAGATATAAATATGTTTATTTTTACTGTCGGCCGGGTCACTCATTACTGGATCAGCTGCTGCATGAGACAGACACTGACGCTGTCCGAAGAGAGGGAGGAAAAAGAGAGGCTCCGTGTATTTTATTATTATAATATATAGATTCGTTATTCATTTGTTCTAAAGCTCAATAAATAACAAAGAAGACCTTTGACCGGCACTTTTATAATTTTGTCGGAAGATTTAAAACTTTAATACACGTTGCTGGCGAAAAACTCTGCCCGGTTCCCGCGGCCCCCACCCTGCGGAGAATAAACAGAAGGGCAACCATGACAACCATGCTTCTTCGCTGCTTTGTGGAGGAAGTTACAAGCGCCACGTACAGGCTCCTGCATATGTACTGCAGCTTCTCCAGCGGTGGAGCTAACGGAGGCGGGTCTCGTGTGGGCAGACACTATCCAGATAACTATTGCGTGTGGACGGAAGCTTGTTTGCGATTGCGTTTGCGTTAATCCTATGCGTTTAGCCGTTTCGTCCTCGTGTGGCCGGGGTCTTAGTCTGTTAACCAAAGTGCAGCCATCTAATAATGTACTATCTGTTATTAAAGATCAGAGGAAAAGAACATGAGGGGTAAATCCGGAATACAAATAAAGAAGCAAAGATATTGTAGAGCAGTGAGAAGGAAAAAAGCTTGGTGTGTCAATTCATTACATTGCCAGTATTTTTCGTTGTTGTGAGAGAGAAAAAATCGCCCCCTCTGATTTTTTAACAGCCCCCTCAGTCATTTCATCCTGGAGCCGGGCCTGGGTGCACAGTAAGCCCCATACAGGGCTGGAAGACTCTCCATAGGCAGGCGGGGAGAGCCTTCCCCACTGAGGTCCATACACACTCTACACAAGGTAAGCGTGTGAGTGTGGGGGACATGGTGCACTTGCGTTCTCCCCATGCTCCTTAGGGGCCTGGGAAACATAGTGCGCAGTGTATAGTCACTTGCGCTGGCACCTGCAGGGTGGCGCTATGGGCTTATTCAGACCAATTAGGCTCTACCCAGCCAAGTAAGCTGCGGCCCTGACTTCTCCACGGTCACAACCGGATGATAGGAAGTTGGGGTGCGGTGGCTGTTAATCAAAGGCCGGTCAGGGGCAGTGTGGAGGGACGACAGGGAGGCGGGGCGTTCATCCATCGGGGGCCCCACCCACTGTACCCATAGAGGTCCAGTAGAGGGCGGAGCCTGTGTGAGATGGGGAGAACAGGGGGGGTTTACATATGTAACCCTAGTTCTCTATAGCACAGGCGGAGCCCTCTACCTAGGTTGCCCTGTCTTTCCCTATGCCCTCGCTGAAGAGGTGTTGAGGACAGGGGTACGGCAACCCCTGGCACGCGGACCGTAACCAGTGGCACGCTAGGGACATAAGTGGAATAAGTGTGCAAAATATTTAAATGTAGGATCCTGAATGAGACCGGCCGCCAGAGCGCGTCTCCCCCGTTACGTGCAGAAGGAAGCCATGCACGCACGCCAAGGGCCACCGTCTCGTCTTTAACTCCAGGTGATTTGCTCTGCTGCTTTCCACTGTGGTGTAGTGCTGGTCGTTTCACCACGGAGGAACGCACTTCACAAATTGCAGTAGCCATAATGAGCTGTTATTGGGAAAATGTGAAGTGCTTCTCATCTACATGCCAAATTACCTCTTTCACAGCAATTGGCAGATATGCGCGACGTGTTATTTACGGTAAATTGATTTACGACTCCCGCCTAAAGATTGTTTTAATTAGTGACGGAGCAGGCCCGGTAGACAATGGCCGGTCCGCTACCTAAGAAATCTAAAATAAATGTTCGGACATTCCAGCCCTCGTGGACAGAAGAGTGGGGTTTTGTGTTTCCCCCAGTGAGATGATAGTGAACTGTTCATGAACTTGTCATGAGAAGTTCATGGAAATTCCGTGAACCATATTCATGAACAGCTCATAAACAGCTCATAACAAAGTTGATGAACTGTTCATGAAAGTTCCATGAACATTAAATGGCACTAGGGCAGTTCATGAACTACTCATGAAATGGAGTTTTCAGTGAGTGTAGGGATATTCAGTATTCAACCAAGAACATTTCAAGAATTGTTCATGAATTAACCATGGTTCATGAACATATCAAGAACTGTTCATAACAACTTCATGAACAGTTCATACACAGTCACTGAATATAATTCAATGGCTGGCTATGAACTGTTCATGTACATGAACTGTTCATGAACAATTGACTGTGGGTCAATTGGCAACCATAGAAAACAACAATTATGTCAATCACAATGGAACTTTATTCAAATTAAACAAACATACAAACATACATGTATACAGGTGGAGCACTACAATTAATCCTATCACTATTTGAAGCACAGTTCTTGACACTGAGCTACACACATTTGTTTGTTACGGGTCCCAAAAGCTTGGGTACCACAGCAACAATAAATGATTTCTGTAGAAAACAGAAAAGTGCAGCAGCAATAATTATACACAGGATCCGGTTGATCGTCTGGATTGCTTCTTATTCAAAATTCAAAGTACACAGTTACATTCAAATAGCTTGTACTTTACAAAACATCACATTCTTCTCCATTTAAGTTATCCGTCTGTCACAGTCCATTACTGTATCTCAAGGAGAAATTCAACATAGTCAATATAAACACATAACGCTATCAAATAATACTTTCTATCAATATATCTATCTTTACCAAATATAACATATTATGGAGATCACAAAAATACACTGTCAATGTTAATAAACAAAAAACAAGGCAATGTGCCTGCAAGACTTTACTCAGGTAAACAAAACATATTACCCGTGCGCAGCAGCTAACCTGCCTGCGAGCCTTCGCTCAGGTCACATTTACCCAGGGCGCGGCTGAAGCCCGCGAAAATGGCATCTATTGTTGCCGACAGTTTAGTATTTTTAAAATACCGTTACTATGTCAAACATGCTCAAAACTTTCTGACACACTCTCCTAAACATCTCCAACATCATATATAATTCACACAAGTTAACATCGATCATTTTCATCATGTACTGACCTGTAGAAAACAGAAAAGTGCAGCAGCAATAATTATACACAGGATCCGGTTGATCGTCTGGATTGCTTCTTGACTGGAGGGGCGGAAGTGTCCCCCCTAAGATAACCCATATGTCACCGCTCACCTGCCAAAGGTTCCACCTTGGCGCTACTTACTCGCTACTGCTTCTCAAACAGTACAGATAAACCATAAAAATGATATGAATGTGACCAAAATAAATACAGATAATGTTCAGTTTCAAATGCACTATTGTTTTGTTTTAAGATTAAAAGGTTTTAAAAAATAAAGAAATGTTCAAATAGTAGATGAATATTCAAGAGGTCTTTAAAATCATCACACTGATCATCAAAAGTTCATAAAATGCTCATGAATATTCAAAAATATTCTGAATTTTGCCACAATCATCCACAATTCATGAAATGCTCAGTCATGAAAAGTTCATGAAATGCTCATGCAGAACTTTTTGGGGTTTTAATTATAATTGTGTGATTGGCTGGGATCATGAAAAGTTCATAAATTGCTCATAAAGTCTGTCATGAGCAAAACAGGAACTTTATATGAATTAACAATGTTCATATAAAAATTTCATGAACTGCTCTTTAAAATGGTTCATGAGCATTTTAAGAATTTTGGTTCATGAACATGACAAGTGAACATATATGAGTTGTTCATGAATGTTTCATGAGTGCTCATGAACAGCTCATAAAGTCATGAACTCCATCTCGCAGGGGTCAAGAGGACCGTGCTTGTGTGTACTTATGTCTGGAAAATGTTGTCTGCCAGACGTCAAGTGTCAAACGGCATTTTGAGACCAAACACAAGACAACTTTCAAGGATGAGGCAGACAAGGCTGAATCATCAAACGTGCCGGTGTCTGGTTATGGGAAACAGGCAAACACTCTCAAAGCCTTTGCCACTGCTAACAATGATTCTACTGAAGCAAGCTATCTCATTGCTCATTGCATCGTGAAACATGGAAAGCCATTCACTGACTGTGATATATTAAGGAGGGTTTCCTCTGTAGCTCAGAGGTTTTGTTTAATTCCTTACCAAACAAAGAGAAATAAAATCAAGAATAAAAGCAATTCCAGTGTCAGCCAGATCTGTTGAACTGGCAGAAAAACGTTTGCGCGCAGCAGACAGCTGGTTTGAAAGAAGCCACGGTATTCAGCGTTGCACTGGATTAGAGCTTGGACGTGAAACGACATACCACGCTTGGCAGTCATGGTAAGATACTGTGAATCGACTGTAAGAAAAGAGCTCTGCTGCTTAAAAACCAATGCCTGAAACAACCAAAAGGTGAGGACATAGCCAACGTTTTTATGGAGCATTTTGAGGAGTGAGGGATTGGACATAAACAAGATTTTTGCAGTGACAACAGATGGCGCTCCCCGCCATGTCGGGCGAAACAAGGGAGCGGTCACATTAATTGAGAAACAAGTCGGTCACCCCATCATGAGACTCCACTGCATAATACACCAAGAAAAACCTCTGTGCAAAGATGTCAAATTCAGATCTTAACGAGGTCTTGGCCACAGTGGTGAAGATTGTTAACTTCATAGTTAAGCGATCTGCTCTGACACACGACAGTTCCAATCCCTGCTGGAGGAAAATGGACAGCCTCATACAAAGATCTCCACTCGGCAGTTAGGTGGCTAAGCTGTGGAAAGGTTTTGGAGCGGTTTGTTGGCTGCTTTGATGCCATAAAGGCCTTCCTGGCTGAAAAAGCCAAGACTTTCCAGAGCTCGAGGACGAGAAATGGGTCGTGAAACTTATGTTTCTCACAGATATTACTGGACACCCTCAACGAGCTCAATTTGAAACTGCAAGGCGCAGGTCAAAACTGTTTTGGACATGTTTGACACATGGAAGGCTTTTGTTGGAAAGCTGGCAGTTTTTTTCAGATGACGTTGCCACCTCCCACTTTCCGCTACTTCACCCACTTGAGGGAGCTGTCCACGCAGCACAGCATCAGCACCGCTGAAATATGCAAATACATCAGCGAGCTGGAGTCGGAGTTTATAAGACGATTCGGGGAATTTCAGAAGTATGGACCCCATGTTCTCTTTCTTGATCAAACCCGACAGCTTTGATGGACATGAACTGGATGTATATGTGATAGACTGGCTGGATACACAGGACATGATAATGCAGCTGATTGAGCTGAAGAGTTCAACACTGTGGATGACGAAGTTTGCGGAGTTGTGGAAACAGCTGGAAACCACGGCAAGAAATTATCACAGCTCTTGCATCTTCACCTGTTGGATATCTCTACCGGAGAAGTTCAGCTGTGTCAGGAAAATTGCATTGGCTTTGCTGACAGTCTTTGGCTCAACATATCTCTGTGAGCAAATATTCTCGGACATGAAGAGCGTGCTCAGCCCCTCCCGCAGTCGTTTGACAACTGACCACTCTGAAGCTTGTGTGCAACTTATGGCGCGTTTCCACTGCAGGCCTCGCTCGGCCTCGCTCGGTTTGGTTAGGCCTTATTAGGCCCAGCTCACTTTAATGCTGCGTTTCCATTACAGTTTAGGAACTGGGGCAGTTACTATAGTAACGCAGTGTAGGCGGAGCCGTGACGTCATCTTCAATGAGAGCCCCAGAAAAACAACACAGCCGTTAGCTCTTAGCACTCGGAGCTCACAGCTCTTCATATCTGTTCAGAAACTTGACAAAAGTTAAACAAGTACAAACCACAGACTGCCTGTGTCATGGCGAATACAGTCGCTGGTTTATTTATGTCTGTATAGGCCGTTGCTGTGAGTGTGGACGGTCGGAGCATATATAACGTTAGCTTAGCCAAGCTACATTTAGAAAACACGCATTTTAAAAGGGTTTTTCGTCTGCAGACTTGTCAAAGCATTAATTCATGGTTTTTACTAACCGGTATCAGTATGTTGTTACTTCGGCATCATTTTGAAACGTGTATTACAATTAATTCACGGTCAAATATGTTCATCTTGTTGTAGTTGTAGCCCCCTTGCCAGCGATTCTCTCTCTAGTTTAGCATACTCAGCCCGACTCAGCCTGGTTGTTCCTGGCCCTAGAACCACGATTTAGTCGGGCCAGAAAAAAGGTGAAAAAGTAGCCCCGGGCCAATACTAGGCCAAGTGGAAACGCAACCAAAAACGGGCCCCGCACGGCTCGGCACGCTTAAAGCGAGCTACCCGCTGCAGTGGAAACGCGCCATTAAAGTGACAAAGTACGATCCGCAGATAATGGAGCTCAGCAAAGGAAAGCAGGACCAGGGATCACATTGACTGGTTTATTTGTAGCACACATGGTTTTCCCTAATGGAGCTCTTTGTCCCGGTCTCTTTTTTCTTCTTCGATGTGGATATTTTCATAAGCATAGCAGCATTGTTATATAGTGCTCATATTTCTGTTTGTTACATTTAATTCCCTTTTTTAACATTTGCTGCCCTTGCAAAACGTTGTATATGAGGGAGTCTCATTGAAAGCAGTATGCTGAAATGGCAACTATGCATATAATTTGTTACCACAGGGCTTAAAACAAATTACATACAGAGATGTGTTAAGTTTATTGCTGAAGCATTGTTGTATAGTGCTCATATATCATTTCAATGTTCTGATATGGGAGAAAAATGTTTATTAAAAATGTTGCTATGTAGGTTGCCTATATGGATGGAATAAAATCCGATGGAGATAAAAAAAATGGAAGTGGTGTCATAATTAAAGTTAATGTTGATATGGCACACTCAGGGCCGCCCCTCCCCCTCGCGGAGGGAGCCTCATCTGATGCACAAATGCAGCACACCTTTATGCCCTTGCTTATGCGGATATAAGAGTCCGGTGTGCGATGAAAATGATTTCCCCCCCCCCCCGGCACGCTGATTAACAAGAACATTTCAAAATGGCACGTCATATCAAAAAGGTTGCCGACCCCTGGTGTAGGATGACAGTCAGGAGGCGTAGCCGCCTTATATACTGTGGGCCTGCGCGCGCATTGAGGTAGGCTCGCCCCGGTTTTGGCCGTCTACGTTTATACAACTTCAGTGTGTGAACGCTCACGTATCACTGATGAGAGTAGTACCCATAGAGTCCAGTAGAGCCTGCTCTACTGGACTCTATTGGTACAACTTTTCAGCCCGCGACCCCAAAAATAACTGTGGCAGAGACTGGCGACCCCCCGCCACGTGAATTATCAACAGGGGGGAGACATTCTACAGATGGCCAGTCCGCCCCTGAAAAAAGGTCTATGCACACGTTATTATTAATAATAGTAGGCTAATACAAATAACATACATCGACATGCAAACCCCACAGATCCTCAAACTCCGGTGTGTCTCACTCATTAAGGCGAGACACAGCAGGCAAAAACATAGTTTTTCATGCACTGGTCAATTTTGATATGTTGTGCTATTTGATTCCATAATATGTTTTCTTTCAGGCTTTTGAAGAAAAACGTTCAAAATACACATGTTGGTGTTTATTTGACTATAGTTTGTCTATTTGCGTCTGTAGGTTTCTCCTAAACTCACCAAAAGTTAGCTTTCTAACGTAACATAAAGTACCGCGACCGCTGTTTGCACCATGTAATCAGAGGTATTGTTGGAAAGCTCCGTCTCTCCTGCACAATCTCATCGGATCCAAATATGGTAATTTCCTTTGTATCAGCAACCAATCGTGAAAGTCCAAAGGGGTCTTAAACCAAAAAACGAAATCTCATTGGCTGGTGTCAATTTCTGACAACGTGATTTGTTCAGATGCGTCACATGGTGTGCTAAAACACTTCCTGGTTTAGCTTTCGCTGGAAATTTAAATCTCAAAATGACAAAAGAACCGTGTGCATCTAGACCGACTGAGGACACTACCTATTGACTCAGCAATCACTGTAAGTTATATTCTTGTTTAAATAGACTTCTCCGTTTCATTTATTCTACTCTGTATAATTGTTCTGTAGTTATTGTAGCTGAAACTGCGCTTTTGTGAGATTTTTCAATCTCAGATCTGCTCAACAGAACCTGTTACACAGGTCTCAGTGGGTCACTCGTCTCAACCCTGCAATCCCTTCTGTCAAGTGTCTTTGTTAACTACTTTGAAAAAAAGGTTGATGATATTCGCGCTTCTTTTTCTGACTCACCTTTACTCACCGCTGGGTCACCAGACCCTCCTTCCACCCACACACTAACCTCCTTCTCCCCTCTCTCTCCAAGTGAGGTTCTTACCCTCATTACCTCTGCCCGCACTACCACCTGTCCTCTGGACCCTATCCCTTCAAACCTCCTTCAGACTATCGCTCCTGATATTCTACCGTTTCTAACCCATTTCATCAACACTTCTCTAACTTCTGGTCACTTTCCAAACAGTCTCAAGGAGGCAAGAGTAAACCCTCTCCTACAGAAACCCACTCTCAACCCGTCTGATGTTATAAACTACAGGCCTGTCTCTCTCCTCCCGTTCCTGTCTAAAACACTTGAACGCGCTGTCTTTAAACAACTCTCCTGTTATCTCCATCAGAACAACCTTCTGGATCCGCACCAGTCTGGTTTCAAGGCAGGTCACTCCACAGAAACTGCTCACCTTGCTGTCTCTGAGGAACTGCACACTGCTAAAGCAGCCTCCCTCTCCTCTGTCATCATCCTTTTGGACCTGTCTGCTGCATTCGACACGGTGAACCATCAGATCCTCCGTTGCACTCTCCAAGAACTTGGAGTTTCAGGCTCTGCACTTTCCCTCCTCACCTCATACCTCAAAGACCGTACCTACAGGTACCCTAACCCTAACCCTCAAAGACCGTACCTACAGGGTAACTTGGAGAGGGTCCGAGTCCGACCCTTGTCAAGTAACTACAGGGGTCCCTCAGGGCTCTGTTCTTCTCCCTGTACACAAACTCGCTCGGATCAGTCATTAGCCCGCATGGTTTTTCATACCACTGCTACGCTGACGACACCCAACTAATTCTGTCCTTTCCCCGCTCAGAGACCCAGGTCGTCGCACGCATCTCTGCTTGTCTAGCTGACATCTCTCAGTGGATGTCTGATCATCACCTCAAGCTCAACCATGACAAGATTGAACTGATTTTCCTTCCGGGAAAAGATTGTCCCACTCTTGACCTAACAATCAACATCGGCACCTCTGTTGTTTCCCCGACTCAGACTGCAAGGAATCTGGGTGTGATCCTAGATAACAACCTGTCCTTCACTGCAAACATCGCTGCTACAACCCGCTGCTGCAGATACACTCTTTACAACATCAGGAGGATACGTCCCCAGCTGACCCAGAAAGCAATGCAGGTTCTGGTCCAGGCTCTCGTCATCTCACGCATAGACTACTGTAACTCCCTCCTGGCTCGTCTACCTGCATGTGCCATCCGACCTCTGCAGCTCATCCCGAATGCAGCGGCTCGTCTGGTCTTCAACCTTCCAAAATGTTCCCATACCACGCCGCTCCTCCGCTCTCTTCACTGGCTTCCGATAACTGCTAGAATCCACTTCAAAACAATGGTACTTGCATACAGGGTTCGAGTTACGTGGGAGCCAATGGGAGCTGAGCTCCCACGGACCCAGTGAAATCAAACATCTGTAGGGGTCGCTAATATACATTACCAACAAACATTATTTTGATCACAAATAATGCATTTTTCAATGTAATGAGTATTATTTACGTTAACGAGGTAAATAGGCAAACAATAAAATATTGCGCAATCGATGCCTGTGAGGCTATGAACGTGCTGCGCGCGCCCGAAGAATTAACCCTTATATCAACAGACATTCAAATATATTGACAAGATACACACATACATACTACGAGTACCGTAGGCGATTAGACGATTACCATGCCGCCCAAAAAAAGGCCACTGCTGCCGACGGGGTCTACAAGCCTGGCTAGTTTTGGTTTTCTCACAAAGAAACAAAAAACAGCTTTTGACAACCAAAATGCACCTGCTAGCGTGACAGCTAGCACTAACCTTGCAGCTACGGAGGATGCTGTCTTTGCTAGCGGACCTGATGCTGTTGAATGTGGGACCACCTGCACACACGTAGAAAGTTCCGAAGCGGAGCGGCATGAGGAGGCAGGAGATACTGCTACAGAAGGACCGCCACTTAACTGGGGACACAATCAGTGGAGATCCTGGAAAGAAAGAAGCCCCTGGCTGTTTTCAAAGGAGGGTGGTCTTGGATGCCTCGTCTGTAAGGAAGCCAAGACTCTTTTACTTTCGGAGAAAAAATATGGAACGCATTTGGCGGATGCCTGGATCAATGGGACTGTGAGTAGCCCTGTGCAGAAGCAGTTGCGGATTTTTTTTTACATACACCGCGACTCTCTTGCTCATAAACGAGCTGTTGAAATAGCGGAGCTCAAACTAAAAGAAGTGCTTCCGAAGAAAGTTGCAGAACTCAGCTCCAGCATGTTTAATGAGACAGCTAGTTCGTTCAGGGCACTACTGTCGCTAAAGAAAGGTTGCCTTATACAAAATGGAATCCCATTATGCAACTTAATGAGATGAATGGTGCGACAGTCGGCCCTGCTCACAGATCCGATCATTCATGTGCCCAGATTGTGGAGCACATTGCACAATAAATGAAAAAGACATTTATTTCTAATATCAAATCACTTGATTCCCGTATTAGTCTAACACTAGACGAAAGCACAATTCATGGATGCGCATACATGATTATTTATGTCAGGTGCGATGTCACTGGGAATGGAGATATGGACAATGTGTATTTTGACATTGTTGAATTGGACCAGGGCACTGATGCAGAGTCACTGTGTAGCACACTGAAAAACAGCCTCCAGGCGGGGGAATGGATGAAGAGTTTCTTCGTAAAAACCTAATTAGCATAGCCACAGACGGTGCTGCCGTGCTAACCGGGAGACAGACTGGACTCATAGCCAGGCTGAAAAAGGATTTCCCTCGTCTTCAGGCAGTTCATTGTCTAGCTCATCGTTTGGAATTAGCGGTGAATGATTCATTGAAGGCTGTGGCAGGCTGTAATCATTTAGAGTTTTTCCTCGTTAAACTCTATTCTCTTTACCACCAGTCCACGAAAAACGCCAGGGAGTTAGAGGAAGCGGCTACGGAACTGAACATGCAGATTCTGAAAATCGGACAAGTCTTTACAATTAGATGGGTTTCCAGCAGTTACAACACTGTCAAAGCTGTGCTGAAGGACTTCCCAGTGTTAGCACATCACTTTAAATCTGCTAGTGAAGATGGCTCACGTTCCGGTGCAGAGAAAGCCAAGTACACTGGTTTACTAAAGCATCTGACATCCACTGGATTCCTCACTGATTTAGCGACAATGAAAGACGTGTTACGTGAACTACAAAGTCTCTCCCTGAAACTACAGAAACGCGACACGTCCCTGGTTGATGCAAGCCGCTACATACATCAGACGATCGAGGTGCTCTCTGCCATGAAGGACAACAATGGGAAAACTGAACTAAAAGTCAAAGCGGGCATAACAAGCGGCCAGTTCAAAGGGGTTGATATTAGAGAAACTCAACCTAAAGTAAAGAAGTCCCAATGTTACCAGTCAATCATTGATAATCTCACCAGGCGTCTCCCCGATAGTGAGCTGGTAACTATGTTGAAGCCTATGGATCAGCACTGCTGGCCAAAAGAGAGGACAGAGCTTGTTCTGTTTGGAGAAAGGGAGGTGGGGAAGTTTGCTAAACTTCTCGGATAGTCCGCAACTGAAGCTGTCAGTGAGTTCAGAGACTGGAAACTACAACAACAAGGCAAGGAACATCAGGGTAAAACCTTGAAAAGACTGATAGTGGCGAGCACCACTGTTCTTCCGACATCTGCAGAGTGCGAGAGGGGCTTTTCTGCATGTAATGGCACCGACTGTAAGACCAGGAACCGGCTGCGAGCCAGAAGCCTCAACGCATTGTTGTGTGTGGACTTAAATGGGCCTCCTATCAACAAATTTCACCCTTTCCCATTCATCCAATCGTGGATAAATAAGGACATCGGACTTCCACATCATGGGTTCCAGGACCGCGACCATCGCCTGCTGAAAAAAGACCACTTTGGGCTATTTTATCTGCGTAAAGGTGCATGTGTGTGTGTGTGTGTGTGTGTGTGTGTGTGTGTGTTTGTTGGACCACGTAATTAGCAGTGAAGTCAGTCTCTCTCTCTCTCTCGTTTTATCTGTGAGAGCTAATTTCTGTATTTTCTTTCATTTGTATAGCTCTTACGTTGTTATTGATTGTGTACAAGTTCATGTGTTTGAGCATGCGCAGTCTGTCCTGAAGTTGTGGAGAGAGAGTCAAGCGTAATAAACGGAGGCGCTGTTTGTGACGCTCCACAAGTACAGATGTAGCAAGTGTATTAGCTGTAATTAAATGAGTGATATTCAGAAGAACTAGGAACGACTATGGAGCTCAATCTGTGTGAAAAATACAAACTGAATCCAGGTATGCGTTACAAAATAGTTGTATTCAAGGTATCAACAAGTTCATTCAAATTCACATGATTATTTTCAGGCGCCCAGTAAAGGCAAAAGACAACAAAAGAAAAGCTTCCGGGGTAAAGTTCATTAATTTCCGTTTAATCCTACTTCACCATGTGGCAGGGAGGATAGGTTTAGAATCTTCATCAAGCACCTGGCAAAAAAATATATCCAAACAAAAAACCTGACCTGTAAAAGGTCACAAGGAATAATTAGTATCTTCCCCTTTAAGCATTTAAATAAAAATAAATCTCTTGAATAAAATAAATACATCACTGGTTTAATAAATCTCTTAAATAAAATAAATACATTTCTGCTTGTACAACATTTCTATATCCATTTCTATACAAAACATTAATCTGTTTAAATTCAGCCAGTAAACAGCAAAGCAATACTTCAGGGCTGATAGCCAAAAGCCCACAAGGTTACACTTAAAGTAATTGGCATCAGTGAAGGAGGATAAGACCGTTTACAGAGAAAAATGTACGTCGATTGGTTCGGTGGACCCTTATTTGATTCCCGTTAAGGATTACAGCACCGATATAAATTCATGGCTTTCACTTTCCTACTGTGATATCGTGAACTACCTGGTTTTTTTCGTCTATTCCATTGTACACCATGGAGGAAATGAAGGCGTACAAAGGACTCTAGGCACATAAAGAGTTCACATCCGGGTGGATCCGCAACGTTTGCGTTGCATATCAAGGCGATGTGGCTGTAATAGCTGGAAAAGTGAGTAAATATTTCTTGAGGTCCTCTTCAGCTGGCTTTTTAAATATCCCTAAAGTCCCCCAAAATAAAATGGGTGAGGCTGCTTTTATCCACTCCGCTACCAAGAAATATCAGAGGCCAACTCAGTGGACATTTTTAAACACCAGCTTTTATTTTTGTTGTACCTATATCTATATGTTTACTTTATTTTATAGGGTTTTATATTGTTGCATCAATTAACTTAGTCTTGTGTCTTATTATGTATTTTTATTATCATACCTTTTACCTCGCCGTGTCTCTTAACCTTTTAAAATGTTATATGTATATATATGTTGTTGCTATGTACCTGTAAAGGTCTTAACATCTGATCTGAGGGGAATTTCTTGTGGTTTATTTTTAACTTGTGATTGTAAAGCACTTTGAGCTACACGTGCTTTATGAAAAGGGCTTTATATATAAAGCTTTATTATATATTCTATAACACATAGGTGTGAGCAAGCTCTCTGATTGGTCAATAGGCGTGTTTGATTCCACGATCAAAGAACGGTCAAATAGAACGTGCCTTTTCACAACAAGTCAGTATCCCTCCGCATCTGAGAAAAACGGTATACCCTTGGCCTGAAAAGCAAACTGCAAACTGCAGTACAGGCGTACAGGCGTACGGACCTCGGCGCAAGCGCCTCGGTCCTGCCGCAGTACTGTCGTACCAATAATGACGTTAAAGAACGGCCTCTCGTGTATGATTGCTTAATTGCAATATATTTAAATTCCAAAAGTTGTGAACCTATTATTGGTTGTCAGCTTCTGTTATGTGCTACCTAGCATATGACAAGGTGGTTCTAAATAGTCAACAATCCAATAATATTTTTGTATTTTATTTTTCAGGTATTGCATTCTCAGAGTATTGGGCTGCCGCAAACATGTCCGTGGGTACTGATGAAGAAGGATGGTGCAGTCATCACAGCTAACTGCAACTGCAAGGCTGGTTTGGGATCAACATGTACCCACCTCTCCTTTTCTACATAGAAACATCTATACGGATACGTGATGCCAAGACAGTTACCCAGGAAAAGGCGTCCCCTCTCAAAAGAAACAGAAGTACTAATCAATCTGAATGACAGTGTATATATTTATTTGATTGAACTTGTTTCTTTTACATCAAATCTATATAAAGAACATGTAAGTACACGGCACCTCTATTGTTTCCCCGACTCAGACTGCAAGGAATCTGGGTGTGACCCTAGATAACAACCTGTCCTTCACTGCAAACATCGCTGCTACAACCCGCTGCTGCAGATACACGCTTTACAACATCAGGAGGATACGTCCCCAGCTGACTCAGAAAGCGACTCAGGTTCTGGTCCAGGCTCTCGTCATCTCACGCCTAGACTACTGCAACTCCCTCCTGGCTGGTCTACCTGCATGTGCCATCCGACCTCTGCAGCTCATCCAGAATGCAGCGGCTCATCTGGTCTTCAACCTTCCTAAATTCTCCCACACCACGCCGCTCCTCCGCTCCCTTCACTGGCTTCCGGTAACTGCTAGAATCCACTTCAAGACAATGGTACTTGCGTACCTTGCTGCGAATGGGTCTGGCCCTTCCTACATCCAGGACATGGTTAAACCGTACACCCCAGCACGTGCATTCCACTCTGCATCAGCCAAACAGCTCGCTGCGAAGGGGACCCAAGTTCCCATCAGCAGAAACACATGGGTTTGCTATCCTGGCTCCAAAATGGTGGAATGAGCTCCCCATTGACATCAGGACAGCAGATAGCTTGCACATCTTCTGAAAACTCATCTCTTTCGACTCCACTTCGAGCAATAGAATTACTAACAAAGCACTTATATACTAATAAAGGGCTGGCTTACCTAAAGCCAGTTGAGTAGCACTTGAAATGTTTTTGCTCTATGAAACCTGATGTACTTATATGATTCTGTTTTCTTCAAGGTTGTGTCTTGTTGGTCGAATGTACTTATTGTAAGTCGCTTTGGATAAAAGCGTCAGCTAAATGTAATGTAAGTATAACAATCAAAACAAGTTGTGCACACTAAGATGACACAACAATCATCATTATTTAAACTGACACTCAAAGAGCAACACCTCAGCTCAAATATCCAAAACTCTAAACACATGTTCAGCTCTGCACCAATTTGAAATTCAACTTTCCACTTTTTGAAAAGTAAAAGTATAACAGTATATTTGTGTTTCTGCACATATTTTGGAGACTTGAACAATCTTTATTTGCAGAATTCTCTATATCAAACGCCATGAAACAGTGTGCTTGAGCACGATGATGTGTAGTTGGTTTTACAAAATGTCTTGTACTATGAATGAAGTGTGTGCCATTTGGTGCAACAGTTTGGTTTTGGTAAGTGTTTCTGTAGTTCTGGGTGCAGTGCTTAAGTCTGCAGTATATATGAGGTGTTTTGCACTTTGTGTGTATGGTTTTGTGAATTGTGTTTTGAGAAAATAAGCCCTGCTTTCAAAAAATGTGTTTTAGCATTGAAAAAAACTGTAATATGAACACAATGTTAATCTATCTCTGTTATGTGAGGTGATCTCTGCAGCTTACAGTTAAAGAAGCATGTACTTGTTTTTCACTGGGTAAATTGGAAACCTGTAATAAATATAATACTTTGCCCTTTCAATTGTTTTTTTCAAAATGTATTTACCCAAGCTTAATCAGTCTGAGTTGCAGTGCCAGTCTCTAGTTTAATCAGTCCTTCTTCTTCCCCAGTGGCTCCCAGGACTGGTGTGGGCTCTTCTAGAGATGGTATATCAGAAACCATGATGTAGAGATCAAGTAGTGCGATGGATGACCTTTTTCTGGCGCGTTTATAACTGGCATGTGTAGCAGGGGAAGGTGCTGTAATTTTCTCGTGGCCCAATTTGACAGACGGTGCCCAGTCAGGATGATTTTTGTCAAAAAGTGCCACTTGTAGGTCAGTTATATCCTGGGTGAACTGTTAATTAATACAAATGTGACCTCTTTTGACAGGACAAGTCAGACTTTAGATATATTTAAAATGCTGGTGTCAAGACATTGGAACATGACAAATAATTGAGGAAACCAAAAGCCACTGAAAAGATACCAGGGACTGTACAGCCTTCACTGTTTACATATAATCAAATGGCCAGTAGGGGGAGGAATTACTTTAAATTACAGTTAAACGAAGCACTGCAGGGGATTGACAGACTGGTGTGAAGATGACCAAGGGATGACTTTACTTTGTAGATACTCCACAATCTGATATGTCGATCGATGACAGACTCCAGGATTCCTATTTCCTTGTTAAGATGCATGTCTTAGTATGTGGGTTATTTGTTCATTTTGAATGTTTGTATGTAAAACTCGACACTTACCTGACGTGAAATGATCCCCACAAACGCGAGTATAGTTGTGGTTGGATGGTTTGAGATCCTCCCGTCCGATCCTATTGAGCAATTTTTCCTGGCGACTCTTTGAAAGTTCATGTGTTGCTTCACCCTGGTGTGTTATAATAACCGCCGGCAGCCTGTAAAATGACTTCGGCCCCCTGTTTCAATCACCTCTGTTGCCACAGCCAACAATGTCACAGAAGTTAACCATTGTATGTCCGGTAAAAAACAAACATTGAACAGGTATGACGTATTACGGTGTCTGTTTTGGTACTCCAGTATGGCCGTTGCGCTGACTTCACGGGTAACGTGACGTCATATGCAAAGCCTCCATTGAAAATGCTAACCGCTAGCCGCTAAGCTAGCGGGCACATTCCGGGAATTTTTCAATAACATTACACATTTTAAATACATTATACCAATACAAGACTCACCGCTGATTGCAGCAATTGTTAACAAAACGTTAATCTGTTTAGGAATCGTGGAGGAATCCCTGTGTGTAGCATGTAGCATCAACGTAGCAACCAGCATTACAAACGACCAGCAAAGGAAACGGAAGTGACCTGGCTGCCATTTATACTGATCTATAGGAGCCTGCTAGGATTGAAGGTTTTTGATTGATTGACAGTACAGCTCAAAACATACAATTGTTAAGTAGTGGGGCAGATAACAGCAATGTTTCAGAAGAATCGTGCAAATGATGATACAAGCATCAAATTTGGCACACTTGTTCTCCAAGTGGTACTAATCAAATCTGCCTGATTGGCCAATTGAAAATCCAAGATGGCGGCCATTTTCCAAGATGGCCGCCAGATTAGCCGCCCGAAAACCGTAATAAATCGGCACAGAAAGGGTTAATCAAATTGTAAAGGTCATAAATGGATGCGATAATTTAAGACCTTTAATTTGATACCTATTTTATGGGTCTACGACCACAGGAAATACTTTAACCCATTGGGAACCATTGTCGACTTTTGTCACCATGAGTATTAGTCTCTAGGGGATTGCAGAAAAATATATAACTAACAGTTCCACAGTTACTTGAATGTCACTGTAGCTACTCAACTATATTATAGTATATTGAAACGCCCTGGTGGCGAAATTCGGTACTGCACCTTTAAGGCACCATTTTGCTCGACATGTGTGTTTTGAGTAGACACAAAATGCAGAGAGCACATGTTGGCAGCCAGTTCTATCAGCCACACATCGTAGAGTAGATATCTGTGACTGTGAGTACTTACAAACTGACTTGTGTGTGCCAAGTGATGTGTTTCAAAATTGTGGTTAATTGTGTGTTATTTCAATGTGTAAGCTAAGCTAAGCTAACTATGCTATCGGAAATTAGCTAATTCATTCAATTACTTTTTACACTATCATACAGGAAAGTGTCTATTATACACGTACAGGGTGGTAAAAGGATAAACCCTCGACCCTGAACGTCATACTGACCATGGACACAAGTGCTACTGTAAAATCGTGGAACACTGACTGGACCAAGTGTTGCCTATGTCAGGAGGTTAAGAAAGAAGATCTAAAGTCCCCCCAGGGCAATCCTGCCAGAAGAGGCGATGATGGATATATGAACTTGGCAACGAATATTCCTCTGTTTCACTCACTCAATGCACTACCAATCAAGCTAGACCCTGCAAGACTTGATGAAGGTGGTGGGATAAATGAAACCTTAAGACAAAAGAAGGCAAAATATCATGAGTTGTAGGCTTCTATTTAACAACACAAAGTTACACAGAGCTGAAAAAAGATCAACCCCTACAGGTACTAGTGATGAGGGCGGTAGAAGTAAGATCCCACGAAAGGTCCAAGAAGCTAAAACACAAGAATGTTTCTTTTGCGAAAAAGGAGGGGAGCTTAGAGAAGCAATGACAATGCAAGTGAATAACAGAATAAACGAATGTGCAAAAACACTCACTGATAGAAAACTCCTTGCCAAACTAAGTGTAGGATATGTCATAGCACAAGAACTGAAATATCACCCTGCTTGTTTGGTGGCATTGTATAACCGAGAACGAGCCTACCTAAAGGTGCAGGAGCAAGAGAAAGCACAGGAGCACTGGAAGGAAGCATATCCAATTGCTTTCTCCGAACTAGTCACCTATATTAGTGAGATGAAAAATGCCAGTGATAGTGATCCACTCATATTGAAGCTTGCTAATTTGACCATGCTTTACAAGCAGAGGCTGGAGCAGCTTGGTGTTGAATCGCCTGATGTTCATCCTACTCGACTCAAGGACCAGCTGCTTTTTCACATTCCCAAGCTGCAAGCTCATCACCAAGGACGAGATGTTATGCTGGCTTTTGAAAATGATGTAGGCTCAATCCTCTCACAAGCATCCAAGTACGGTGAAGCGATCCACCAAGCAAAAGCTGCTGGGATAATAAGACGAGATATGCTACATCAAAAGTCAAATTTCAGCAGCACCTTTAACGACACAGACCTAGAACAGGCTGTACCACCATCACTGCTGCAATTTGTATGTATGATCGAACATGGTGCTGACATCAAGTCCCAACTCCAGCAGGGAGCATCGAAATCTGACCTTTCTATATCGCAACTCCTACAGTACAACTGCTTTGCGAAATATAAGGAAGGAACGGATGTCCACAGGCATTCCAAGGACCGTGAGCCACCTTTTGCAGTCTACATGGGCCTGTATGTGTTTGCCAAGACGAGGAAGAGACAAATCATTGAAATGCTCCATGAGAATGGGCTCAGCATATCATACGACAGAGTCCTAGAAATCTCAGCACAGTTAGGAGAAGCAGTTGTTGCACAGTATGTGCAAGATGGAGTAATCTGTCCCCCAGTCTTGAGAAAGCAGTTGTTCACAACTGCAGCAGTGGACAACATAGATCATAATCCGACTGCGACCACAGCTCAAACATCATTCCATGGTACAAGTGTGTCCATTTTCCAACATCCAAGCACTGAAAATGCTGGCGATGAACGTGAGCCGCTCAAACTAGAGTCAGAAATGAAGGTTAAGAAAGTACCAGAGCTTCCAGAAGCATACACCAATATTCGACCAGCATACATCACGAAAAAAACCCAATCCTCCTCCAGTAGTAAACCAATCTTTACCAGCACCCGAGTCGATCTGGTTACACTTGAAGGAAGAATATTCTTGGTTGGAGGAAGTCTTCCTCACTGATGATGTGGCTGATGCAGTAAGCATCACATGGTCAGCCCACCATGCAACGCAGAAAAGGAGCCATCCATTTGAAGTGAGTATTTCAGCGATGATGCCTCTGTGGCGAGATCAGGCTCACTCTGTTGCAACGATCAAGCATGCCATGGCGAAGGTCCGTGATACAGTGGCTTTTCTGAACCCAGGGCAGACACCTGTCATTGCTGCTGATCAACCGTTATATGCTCTGGCAAAACAAATACAATGGAAGTTGCCCGAATATGGAGAGGACAAGTTTGTGATCATGTTCGGTGGACTTCATATAGAAATGGCTGCACTGAGATCGATAGGAACATTACTACGGGAGAGTGGCTGGACCAGTGCCATTGTGGAAGCAGAGGTGGCCTCATCTGGTACAGCAGAGTCTTACCTGTCTGCATCCAGTGTCACCAGGACAAGACAAGCACACCAGATCACTGCATGCAGCTTGTACAAACTGATGAAGAAGGCATACCATGATTACCGCTCTGAAGAGTCTTGCATATCAGATATAACCTTTGAGGATTGGTGTGAACAACGGAGGAAAGAGAGTCCGCAGTTCCAGTTCTGGAGTCTGGTGCTGAACATGGAGCTCACCATATTCACCCTGATCCGCTCATTCAGAGAAGGAGACTTCAACTTGTACCGTGAAGCACTTTCAGAACTGGTGCCTTACTTCTTTGCAAATAACAATGTCAACTATGCGCGGTGGATCCCAATTCACCTCTGAGATATGATGTCACTTGAGCAACAACATCCAGATGTGGCCAGAGAGTTTCACAAAGGGAACTTTGCCATCCACAAGTCAAGAAGAGAATACTCTGGCCTAGCGATCGACCAAGCACACGAGCAAAAATAATGCAGTGATCAAAGGTGACGGAGGAGCAATTGGGTTGACAGAAGACGCGTCAGCACTTCGTAGGTGGATGGTCGGTGGACCCGAAGTTAGTCGTCTAGTAGCTGGATACGAGGCCATGTCTGGTATGAAAGATGCCACATATAGCAGCAGACACCACGAGCAGACAAGGAGTGCCCAGAAATCTTTCTTTGCAAAGGTGAAATCACTCTATGCAGTGATGCAGGAGATGGGCAACCCATTCCAAGAAGAATCAGCCGACCTGCTGGTGCTAGACACGAAGAACATTGCAGACCCAACTCTAGCTGAAATGGTAGCAACACATCACCGACGGGGCAAAGAGCAGTTCCAATCATTCATGGAGGGGCTAGAGGATGAAGGTGAAAGTGCTTTTTATAATCCGATCAAGAAAAACCTTGCTTCTTTCTTCAAACAAGAGCAGGCTAAGGACATTTCTAAGGAGAAAGTCCTGAAAGACGACTGTCAGTTATTCTCGCGACTGTTCATCTCGTGCCAGAACAGGCAGTGTAACTTGCAAGAATTCTTCAAGCACGAAAATCAGTCGCACCCTGCATCTCTCAGTGATAGCGGCAAGCTTCATACGTGTCAGAAGTCACAAATGGTTGAAATTCTTGAAGCGCAAGTGAACATCCCAGACACAGAACCAAATGGAGATGCAATCATCATTGATGGCTCAGCACTTATCAATGCCTTACCTCCACGTACTTCAAAGACATTTGATGACTATGCTAAAGAAGACATAATCCCAAAGGTTGAATCCTATGGTACCAGGTACAAGCGGGTGGACGTAGTCTTTGATGTGTACAAGAAGTCAAGTCTGAAATCCGAGACAAGGTCGAAAAGAGGGCAAGGAATCAGAAGAAGAGTGACAGGGACGAGTAAGACACCAGGTAACTGGCAAAGCTTCCTTCGTGACGCCAGCAACAAGACTGAGCTGTTTCACTTCCTTGCGGAAAAGATGTGTGAAGCAGAGACGACAAGCACAGTAATTGTCACAAAAGGAGAAGAAGCCATTAGCAACACAGGGAAGTTGCTGGATGCTGTGTCCCCATGTTCTCATGAAGAAGCTGACAGTCGAATATTTGTGCACGCCAGGGATGCAACGACTGATGGGAGCAAGTATATTATCATTAAGGCTAATGACACGGACGTGCTAGTCATAGCAATATCTGTACTGCCATCCTTACAGGAACTAGGTCTTGAGAAAATGTGGATTGCCTTTGGCCAAGGAACCAAGATGCGATGGATTCCAGTCCATGAGGTAGTTTCTGCAATAGGGCTTGAGAAAGCTAGAGGGATCCCATACTTTCATGCGTTCACTGGATGTTATGTCGTGTCTGCCTTCCGTGGGAAAGGGAAGAAATCTTTATGGCAGACTTGGAACGTATTCGATGATGTTTCTGAAACATTCACTAATCTCAGCCAGCATCCAACATTGATTTGTGATCTTGACCTGCAGAAGCTGGAGAGATTCGTTGTCCTCATGTATGACAGATCAAGCGCAACCACTGGTGTGGATGAAGCAAGACTAGATCTCTTTGCCCGCAAGCAGAGGCCGTACAACTCAATTCCACCAACACAGGCAGCGCTCAGAGAACATGCAAAGCATGCGGCTTATCAGGCTGGGATCATCTGGGGCCAGGCAACCATCTCCAATCCAGACACGAGCAGTCCCGCTGAATGGGGATGGACACAGAAAGGAGAGACATGGCAGATATGTTGGACAACACTACCCCCTATTGCAGCGAGCTGTCGGGAACTGACGAAGTGTTCCTGTAAGAAAGGTTGCACAGGAAGATGCAAATGCTTTCAGTCAGAGCTCCCCTGCACATCACTCTGCAGCTGCATATGTGAACAGTAGCAGCTGGAGGACCAGTGGCATGGTATAAATAACTTTGAACATTTGCTAGCCGGGGTAAAGCTTACGTAATAAAAAACAGGCAATCTGGTGGCCATCTTGAAAAATGTGTCAGTGTGCTTTATTAAAACCCTTTGAGACCCAAAGTGCAAATAGTACTCATGGTGACAAAAGTCGACAATGGTTCCCAATGGGTTAAAGTATTTCCGTGGTCGTAGACCCATAAATTAGGTATCAAATTAAAGGTCTTAAATTATCGCATCCATTTATGACCTTTACAATTTGATTAACCCTTTCTGTGCCGAATTATTACGGTTTTCGGGCGGCTAATCTGGCGGCCATCTTGGAAAATGGCCGCCATCTTGGATTTTCAATTGGCCAATCAGGCAGATTTTATTAGTACCACTTAGAGAACAAGTGTGCCAAATGTGATGCTTGTATCATCATTTGCACGATTTTTCTGCAATCCCCTAGACTAAAGGGGATGCAGACCAGAGAAAGACTTTCGTCTTGTTTACATCAGGGTCCCCCATTTCCAATTCATCATGTCATTTAAGACGTATAAGACATATTTGACATACAGATGGCTTATTTACAATTTACATACAGGTGGTTTTTTTACATACAGATTGCTTGTTTACAATTTTCATTTTAGATTTCGTTCTAATACATCCTAACCGGACATTTAAGACATACCAAGTCTACAGATATACAGTTAGTAACAGAGTCTAAAATGCGAGTATATACATAGATGGGGGGGGGGGGGGGGGGGGGAAGCTGTCCATTGAACGACAGGTTGAGATTTGTACCATTACCGGGGCCAGTTTTGCAATGCTCTCCCCCGAAGGTGCTCTTTAAGAGAGGTTTTGAAGGTAAGTTTGACTTTCCTTTACAGTTGTGGGAAGAGCGTTCCACCTTGATGTGGCATAATTGCGAAACGTGTATTCCCCCTTTTTTGTGCCAAATCTGGGTTTCATATGATTTGTGGAGCTCCCTCTGGTGTTATGATCATGGTATTCCTTGACCTTTGGGAAGAATTTTGACATGTACATGGGTACCATAGAGGTGTAGTGGATCTTGTAGACCAGGCCCATTGCAAGTAGCTGTACTCTGTCGTCTACTCTAAGCCATCCTAGGTTGTCAAAGTGGGCAGAGGTGAGGTGGGTTCTAGATGAAAGGTCAAGCAGTAGTCTGACCAGTTTATTTTGCGATGTTTGAAGTTTTATTTTTAGCGCCTTGGAGGTGCTATGGTACCATGACGTGCAAGCATAGTCATAGTACCCTTGAATGAGTGCTCCTGCCAGAGTTTTCAGGGTGTTTTTGTTTACCAGAGAGGAGATCCGGTATAGGAATCTAGTTCTTTGATTGACTTGTTTTATTACATTGGATGCCATTTTGTCACAGGAGAGGTTTGCCTCAAGAATAGATCCTAGGTATGTAATTTCCTTCTTACTTGTGACAATAATGTCGCCCACTGCAACTGAGAAGTCGTCGGATTTGCTGAGATTATGTTTCGAACCGAAGAGAATGGACTCTGTTTTACCCAGGTGTAATGATAATTTATTATCGGCGAGCCAGGTGCAGATTCTGCCGAGCTCGGAGCTGAGGGTTTTTTCAACCTGCAACCTGTTCCTGCCAGAGACCAGCAGGGCTGAGTCGTCCGCGAACAGGAACAAGTTGCAGTCACATGCTGATGACATGTCATTTACATAAATTAGGAACAAACCTGGGTTACACAGAGTTCCTGAGTTTTTGTGATTTTGTAATCATGTTTGAAGCCCCAACACATCAGACACTAATTGTATACTTGAGACCCAAGTTCCCATTAGCAAAAACATGTGGGTTTGCTATCCTGGCTCCAAAATGGTGGAATGAGCTCCCCATTGACATCAGGACAGCAGATAGCCTGCACATCTTCCGGCGCAGACTGAAAACTCATCTCTTTCGACTCCACTTCGAGCGATAGAACTACTAACAAAGAACTGCTAACAGAGCACTTACAAGGTCACAAACATATCTTAACATACCAGCAATACCATTTAAGAATGGATTCTTAAAGCAATATAATCTTATTTTCTTCTTACACCTACAGCGCACACCCTGAACAGTGGGCTTCTTGTTTACATTTACATAAAAACATAAACACTCTTTTGCTATTTATTTTCATTTTGCAGCACATTTATACTACCAGAATTTTGCTTTACATCTTTATATTATTTATTTTTCTCAAGTCATTTACTTTTGGTGAGATAACTAAAGTTTAGTTCATTTTACCCTGGCTATGGACTGATTCATTATTAGTTGTTACAAAGCATACACAAGACGGCGGGACAAACCAATATAGACCCCCCATACAAACAATCAGACAAACAAACATGAACTCGTAACAAACACCAGCGTGACAGAGAAGGTCATCCAGCTCAATTTAGTCCGAATTAAGAGGTTTCAGAGAGGGTGGGGAATTATAGATGGGGCGCCTTGACTCACGCACCCACCCTTGTATACAAGTGCTAAGATCGTGCCTGAAGACCGTCCAAAAGCGATAACTAGCTTATCCTCTTGCGACAACCACTACTCCATCAGTGGTGCTATGAACCCCCGACCAGGAGAACATAGACTTTTTTCCTGCTACCCTTTCTCTCCAACAACAGCACGGTTGACTGTAGTCCTACTCGACCAGCCTATACACTTGAGTTCATCACAACGATGAAACACAGTTTTGTTCTACACTTGCTTGCCACTACCCACCCATGATCAATTAGCCTATAATTTTATGTATGCACCCCGGAACGCCACCAGCTCCTCTAGCCATGTATAGGGAACTGTGGCGCATCGGGTGATGCACGCACCTCGCGCTGCCCCGGCCTTGCCAGCAATGTAGAAGACGGTCACAAACAACGAGTGCTTTTAGACCATCTCGTTTTTAATAGAGACGGCGGTGGTGGTGTGAGTTAAAGCTATAGACAAAAAGCTGTGACTTTCTCCGTCTCAGCTGCACTTCTCCAGCCCCACAAACACGGGGAGGTTTTACACACACACACCCGCAGCTCTGGAGCCGTGTTTACAGAGAGGCGATAGAAGTAATATCTCCGGCTGCTTATTTTCAACTGCTTCAACCCTCAGAATTCGGCGATTTTTGTCCAATACAAATCTTTACATTGCTTTCATACAGAAGCTCCACTTTACTGATGCCTTTCGTTAAGGTTTCTCTAAACATGAGCTGTGCATGCTTGTATGGCACTTTCGTCCCGAGCAGCTACACAGAGGAAATCAGCCAGGACTGAGTCCCCAGACACTGATCCCCTGGGTTTATTATCCCCAAATGTTCATTAACCAAACACGAAACACAGCCGCTCAGTTTCACAGGTAATTTTAGGATACCGTCAATAGCAGATTCTGGTAAGGCAATGTCCAAATGTAGATTTGAAATTACATTTACCAGTTCTGAAGATTTGTTGGTATCCTGCCGACAACGCCAATTTGTAAGGGAAACTGCTGTGTAGCAATGCAGTGGGAGTCAACGACTCAGGAAAGAGACACGGGAAGAGCAGGAGCTTTGATGTCAAACACTGATGGCTTATTTGGAGCTTCGGCCGGAGAATTCACATCACAAGTCACAGCAGCCACGGTCTGACTGCACGGTAGAGTTGCCACGTCAATTCTGAAGAACCCTACCCCAGACCCATGTATTTAGCTAGTTCCGAGAGCATCATCAACATGCTGCATTACGAGATAAAATCATAACACCTCTATCAGCTGACGTCAACAGGCAGGAACATAGAATCATAACACCTCTATCAGCTGATGCCAACAGGCAGGAACCGGGAGACAGAACACTGAGAGCACAGCAGCCAAGGTTACGCCGAGCGTCAAGCTCTTTGAAATGGAACTGAAACCACGGCAGACTATTCAAACCTGGACTCGAACGCCCCCCCAGAACTACACATGCTGGCTATTGTGTTTCGCAACATGTTCTCTATGGCACGTCTCTACTGGGAATTAGTTTTAAAAGACGTTTTCATTTTTCCCAAAATTTGAAGTTGACAGTATTAAACTGTGTACAGCTTTGGAGGTTTAGGCGATAGGAAACAAATTGGTGTGTACAAATTTAAAACATGTAATTACTAAATGGGTGAAAATCGCTTGTATCCATAATGGGCAGCATTAATATATACCCACATTACATTACATTTAGCTGACGCTTTTATCCAAAGCGACTTACAATAAGTGCGTTCGACCAACAAAATATAAACTTGAAGAAAACAGAATCATATAAGTACATCAGGCTTCATAGAGCTAAAACATTTCAAGTGCTACTCAACTGGCTTTAGATAAGCCAGTCCTTATTAGTATATAAGTGCTCTGTTAATAATTCTATCGCTCGAAGTGGAGTTGAAAGAGATGAGTTTTCAGTCTCCCCCGGAAGATGTGCAAGCTATCTGCTGTCCTGATTTCAATGGGGAGCTCATTCCACCATCTTGGAGCCAGGATAGCAAACCAACGTGTTTTTGCTGATGGAAACTTGGGTCCCCCTCGCAGTGCGGGTGCAACGAGCTGTTTGGCTGATGCAGAGCGGAGTGCACGTGCTGGGGTGTACAGTTTAACCATGTCCTGGATGTAGGAAGGGCCAGATCCATTCGCAGCATGGTACGCAAGTACCATTGTCTTGAAGTGGATTCTAGCAGTTACCGAAAGCCAGTGGAGGGAGCGGAGGAGCGGCGTGGTGTGGGAGAATTTAGGAAGGTTGAAGACCAGACGAGCCGCTGCATTCTGGATGAGCTGCAGAGGTCGGATGGCACATGCAGGTAGACCAGCCAGGAGGGAGTTGCAGTAGTCTAGGCGTGAGATGACGAGAGCCTGGGCCAGAACCTGTGTCGCTTTCTGGGTCAGGAGGGGACGTATCCTCATTATGTTGTAAAGCGTGTATCTGCAGCAGCGGGTTGTAGCAGCTATATTTGCAGTGAAGGACAGGTTGTCATCTAGGGTCACACCCAGATTCCTTGCAGTCTGAGTCGGGGAAACAACAGAGGTGCCGATGTTGATTGTTAGGTCAAGAGTGGGACAATCTTTTCCCGGAAGGAAAAGCAGTTCAGTCTTGTCAAGGTTGAGCTTGAGGTGATGAGCAGACATCCACTGAGAGATGTCCGCTAGACAAGCAGAGATGCGTGCGACGACCTGGGTCTCTGAGCGGGGAAAGGACAGAATTAATTGGGTGTCGTCAGCGTAGCAATGGTATGAAAAACCATGCGGGCTAATGACAGATCCGAGCGAGTTTGTGTACAGGGAGAAGAGGAGGGGACCAAGAACAGAGCCCTGAGGGACCCCTGTAGTTAATTTTCAAGGGTCGGACTCAGACCCTCTCCAAGTTACCCTGTAGGTACGGTCTTTGAGGTATGAGGTGAGGAGGGAAAGTGCAGAGCCTGAAACTCCAAGTTCTTGGAGTGTGCGAAGGAGGACCTTGATGATTCACCGTGTCGAATGCAACAGACAGGTCAAGAAGGATGATGACAGAGGAGAGGGAGGCTGCTTTAGCAGTGTGCAGTTCCTCAGAGACAGCAAGGAGGGCAGTTTCTGTGGAGTGACCTGCCTTGAAACCAGACTGGTGTGGATCCAGAAGGTTGTTCTGATGGAGATAACAGGAGAGTTGTTTGAAGACAGCGCGTTCAAGTGTTTTAGACTGGAATGGGAGGAGAGAGACAGGCCTGTAGTTTATAACATCAGACGGGTTGAGAGTGGGTTTCTTTAGGAGAGGGTTGAGACTGTTTGGAAAGTGACCAGAAGTTAGAGAAGTGTTGATGAGATGGGAGAGAAATTGTAGAATATCAGGAGCGATAGTCTGAAGGAGGTTTGAGGGGATAGGGTCCAGAGGACAGGTGGTAGGACGGGCAGAGGTAATGAGGGTAAGAACCTCACATGGAGAGAGAGGGGAAAAGGAGGTCAGTGTGTGGGTGAAAGGTGGGTATGGTAACCCAGCGGTGAGTAAAGGTGAGTCAGAAAAAGAAGAGCGAATATCATCAACCTTTTTTTCAAAGTGGATAACAAAGTCGCTTGACAGAAGGGAGGAGGGGGAAGGGGCTTTGGAGGGTCCAAGAGGGTGGAGAAGATGGAAAATAGTTTTTTGGGATTGGAATAGGAAGATTGGATCTTATCTTGAAAGAAAGTGCTTTTTTGCCTGAGAGATCGAAGCAGAGAAAGAGGAGAGGAGAGCCTGATAGGTTAGGAGGTCGTCATGGTGTTTGGATTTCCATTGTTTCCGCTCTGCTGCCCGAAGGATGGTTCTATTAGCACGCAGTGCGTCATTTAGCCAGGGAGCAGGAGGGGACTGACGAGCCTGCCGAGATGTGAGAGGACAGAGAGAGTCCAGAGAGGATGAGAGAGTAGAGAGGAGAGTTTCTGCAGCAGAGTTTGGAGGCAGGAGTTGGAACGAGTCAGAGGAAGGTAGGGCTGAGAGCACCGATGAGGCAAAGGGAGAGGGGGAGAGGGGGAGAGGGGGAGAGGGGGAAAGGTAACGAAGGTTGCGGCGGACAGGTGCAGGATGAGAAGAGATTAGTTTGTTATGTTTGGAAAAGGGTAGAGAGAATGAAATTAAGAAGTGATCGGATGTGTGGAGCGGGTTTAAAGAGAGGTTAGAAAGAGCAGTTCCTTGAGAATATGAGATCAAGGACATTGCCAGCTTTATGAGTTGGTGGGGATGGAGACAGTGGGAAAGCAAAGGTGGTTAACAGAGATGTTAGTTCAGATGTCTTCCCTGTCTGGAGGTTGAAGTCTCCGAGAAGTACAGCGGGAGGGCCAGTTTCAGGGATGTGTGAGAGGAGATTATCTAATTCCTCCAAGAAGTCCCCCAAGGCGCCTGGTGGACGGTAGAGAACAACAATGGTTAATTGTATAGGATGGGTTACTGTGACGGCATGGAATTCAAAGGTGGAAGGAGTGAAGTTAGGTAGCTTGAAGAGGGAAAAGCTCCATTTGGGAGAGAGCAGGAGACCAGTGCCACCTCCTCTGCCAGTGGGTCTGGGTGTATGGGAGAAGGAATATGCTGTGGAGAGAGCTGCTGGGGTGGATGTGTTGGATGGATTAATCCAGGTCTCAGTGAGAGCAAGGAAATCCAGAGACTGCAGGGAGGCGTAGCCAGAGATGAAGTCGGCCTTAGGAACAGCTGACTGGCAGTTCCACAGGCCGCCTGAAACTAGATGTTGGATCTCAGTGGAGCATGTGGGATAGACCAGAGCAGGCTGGTTATATCGATTAGGAGATACACAGGGCCAGTGATAATTGCGAGAAGACACATAAACAGGAATGGAGAAAATACACATGATTATAGCATGAGGGGCTAAACAACCAAATAAAAATAAAACACCAGCGATACTTAGTTCAATCAAAGTAGGATTTGCCTCCTCTTTTTCTCCCTCGTGACTCCAACAGGACTCATTTCTCTTTGTCAGTCTTCGTCTGATGGTCCAGGAAAGTGCTACCTAAAATGGACACCTGATTGCTGAGTTCTTACAGCTGTGGGGCCACGCCCCTTTAATTAGTTAACTCTCTGCAGCTGGTGGCCCTCAAAAGGAAATCGAGACTGGCTCCCTCCTGAGTTGTTATTGTCTTTTCAGTGGCACAATGGTTTTACAATTACATTAAACCCTAAGTTATAAAGTTATGAGTTTAACCCTTACTACAGTTACACCTACTCAATAAAGCTCTTAGTATTCTACAAATGTTTAGATCAAAGTTAACCCTAGCAGTCAGTTAGTTCAGTTTTAAGGTTTCTGTCAAATTAGTTGTCCCAAGTTTCTGCCTGACAGATACTGTAGCGGTTTTGAGATTTCAAATCACAATTTCAGTCAGATCAACTACAGAGCATTGATACAGAGTACACACACTGAAACAGAGAAGTCTAAAAACAGAATGTTACTCACACAATTCTAGAAGTCACCAGTTGTTATCCTGTTAAAATCGAGTTGCACACATGACAGCTCATTGTTACTTTGTAATTCTACTCCACTACAATTCAGAGGTTTACCTGGTATTTTTACTCCACTACATTTATTTTAGTTACTTTGCAGATTCTGATTAATGATATGAAATATAAACAACCCTTAAATCAGACTTTAGTTACACGTACAATTCAGTGAAGGTGATTGTCAAGTGCCAACAATCAGGAGAGATATTTGATAGTTGGTGCTTGAGAAGTCTAAACATTTATCTGCAGATCTCTATAAAGTATATTAATTACTCGTTATTCTCTACTAATAGTTAATTAAAGACTGTATATAATTGCTATTTTGCACATCCCTTTCAAGATTTCAAGATTTTCTAAGGTTTATTGACATATCATACACACAACTACGGTGTAGTTATGTGTTGTGCAACGCCAAAAGTGTTAGTCAGTCATGTTTCATGTTGTTATTTTTGTATTGTCTTTCACATCTCGTTTAGTTTTGTCACGTCTCATTTCAGGTTCCTTGACTCCCTTTCCTTATGTGTTCTCCCACGCTCATCAGCGTCAGCCCCGCCCCTGATTGTTTTCACCTGTGTCTTGTTGTCAAGTGTTTAAATTCCCAGTCTCCCAGTGTTCAGTGTCAGTTCGTCTTGTTCTGTCCTCATGCCAGAACTCTGCTCATCAACGGTTGCGCTTTTTGTTACATGCCTTATTCATGCACCTGAAACTTATTGTAAATTTGTTCCTCACGTTGTGAGTGATTTTTTGTTGTGCCTTTGTGAAACCTATTTTTGTTCGCCTCGTTAAGAGTGCCGTTATCTTTTTTGAATATCCTTTTTGGCAAATAAAGTATATTACTTGTACTTTATCTCTGGCTCCCGGGTCGTGCATTTGAGTCCTTTTTTCCCTTGTGTATCCAAGTTCGTAACAGAACGGACTGACCACAATGGACTCAGCCGACCCAAAACCTCTTCACGCCGCCCTGTCAGCCCAAGGCGTGAGGATCTTTCACCACGAGGAACAGCTGGGATTAATCAGCCAAGGAGTGCAGGCACTGGTAGGAAACCAGGCTGAGCTCCAAGTTTCCGTCTCTATACAGATACGACAGCTGAAGGATCAGATGCAGCAGTTAATCACTCACCTTCAGACTGCTCCGCCGATGACGTCAGTAACAGCTGACTGCCTTCATGTCGCAGATCCTGTTGACGCTGTCAACCTGAGCCAGGCTGTTTCCTCCTCACTACGGCTGGCTCTCCCGGAGAGGTTTTCCGGAGATTCCATAAATTGCAGAGCCTTTCTGGTGCAGTGCGATCTGCATTTCCAACACAACCAAGGGGCTTTTTCGTAAAGTGGAGTTCATTGTGTCCCATTTAACGGGACGAGCTGGAGCCTGGGCTACTGCAGAATGGTCCAGAGACACTGAACTATGTTACTCACTAACCGACTTCACAGACACTATGAGTCGTATTTTTGGCCATTCATCACCTGCTACAGAAGCTAGCCGAAGGCTACTTCAGATGCGCCAGCATAATCGCCAGGTGGTGGATTATGCTATCGAGTTTCGCACGGCGGCAGCGGACAGCGGGTGGAATGTTCCGGCTCTTCGCAACGCTTTTCTGACTGGGTTGTCAGATCCAATCAAGGACCAGCTGGCTCCTCTGGAGGTACCACGGGACCTGGAGTCTCTCATCGCCATTTCCATCCGGATCGACAACCGTCTTCGGGAAAGGGAGAGAGAACGTCGACACAACCGTGACGGACATCCCAGTTTCCAGGGCTTTTCTCAGCGAGCCGTTCCACCAGAGGAGGTTTTCCAGCCAGTGGATTCGGTCCGTTGGAGGACAGCACCTCCGCCTGTTGCAGATGAACCCATGCAGTTGGGAAGGACCAGGCTTTCCGTGGAGGAGAGACAGCGCCGGCTACGAGAAAGGTGTTGTTTCTACTGTGGCCAACCGGGTCACCAACTCGCGTCATGTCCGGGAAAAGATCAAGCTTACCAGCCAAGAGGAGGGCGCTGGTGAGCAAGCTTCCCACAGACTTTCCTCCTCGACCAGTTACCAAGGTAAACATTTTTATTAATGATCTGGTCATTGACCAAGGGGTGCTAATAGACTCAGGAGCGGACGAAAGTCTTATGGATTGGGGCATAGTCAAACAGCTTTGTATAAAGACTGTTGCTCTATCTCGCCCCATTAACGCCAGTGCTTTAGACGGACGTTTGTTGTTTACAGTAACCCACTGCACAGAACCTATCCAGATTACTGTAAATAATGACCACACTGAAGTTATGCAGTTTCACATTTTTGAATCTGCTCAGCATCCGATTATTTTGGGTTTTCCGTGGTTAAAAATCCACAACCCACACATTGACTGGCGCTCAGGAAAAATTAAGGAGTGGGGAGAGGATTGCATTAACAGGTGTAAACATTCACGCTCTGTTAAGGCACCAACAGACCCTAGTAGGATCGTCATAGATCACCCAGACTATCCTGACCTACAGAAAGTACCATTATGTTATCACGATCTAAAGGAAGTCTTTAACAAATCAAAAGCCATGTCGCTACCTCCTCACCGACCTTTTGATTGCCCCATTGATCTCCTACCGGGGACTCCCATTCCCAAGGGAAGACTGTATTCAATCTCAAGGCCAGAGAGGGCGGCAATGGACGACTACATTTCCTCTTCTCTCAAATCAGGGATTATCCGCCCTTCATCTTCTCCAGCTGGAGCGGGGTTTTTCTTCGTAGGAAAGAAGGACGGTTCTCTGAGACCTTGCATAGACTACAGCCCTCTTAATGACATTACAGTGAAAAAACGCTATCCTCTGCCACTCATATCCTCTGCTTTCGAGCTACTTCAGACTGCCAAGATTTTTACCAAGCTGGACTTAAGAAATGCTTATCACTTGGTTAGAATAAGGGAAGGGGATGAGTGGAAAACAGGATTTAACACTCAGAGCGGTCACTATGAATACCTTGTGATGCCTTTTGGACTGTGTAATGCACCGGCTGTGTTTCAGGGTTTTGTGAATGAGGTTTTGTGGGAATTTTTGAATGTTTGTGTACCTTGATGACATTTAGATTTTCTCATCAGACTCTAAGTCCCATGTTCACCATGTCCGTCAGGTTCTTCAGAAACTACTCGAAAATCAATTGTATGTCAAGGCAGAAAAATGTGAGTTCCACGCAGAAAAGGTGGCTTTTCTAGGATATATAATCTCACCAAACCAGATGCAGATCAACCTGCTAAAGTCAGTGCAGTTTCCAAGTGGCCAACACCAGACTCCAGGAAGAAGGTTCAGCAGTTCTTAGGGTTTGCGAACTTCTACGGAAAGTTTATAAGAAACTTCAGTTCTGTTGCTGCTCCTCTGCATGTTCTAACTTCTCCTAAAGTTCCCTTCAAGTGGACTTCCCAGGCTGACGTCGCTTTCCAGCTCCTCAGGGAGAAGTTCACCACAGCTCCCATTCTCACCATCCCGGATCCCCAGCACCAGTTTGTGGTCGAGGTCGATGCTTCCAATGAGGGAATTGAAGGAGTATTGTCCCAAAAATCCATGGAGGACAACAGGATACACCCATGTGCCTTCCTGTCGCGTAAGTTGACGACGGCAGAGAAGAACTATGATGTGGGGAATAAGGAACTGTTAGCTGTAAAAGCTGCTCTTGAGGAATGGAGACACACACTGGTTGAAGGGGGCAGAACAGCCGTTCTTAGTCTGGACAGACCATAAGAACCTGGAGTATAATAGAAAGGCTAAACGCCTCAACTCTCGGCAGGCCAGGTGGACTCTATTTTTCAGTAGGTTCAATTTCACTCTCTCTTTCCGCCCTGGATCTCAGAATCAAAAGCCTGATGCCTTGTCTTTCCTATTCAAACCAGAACCCTTTTCTGTAGAGCCCAAGACCATCCTTCCGTTAAACCGTATGGTCGGAGCTTTTTCCTGGCAAATAGAGTCGGACGTTAAGCAGGCTAATATATTGAACCCGGCGCCTAGCAAGTGTCCAAACCACCTGCTCTTTGTTCCTGTGTCTCTCCACTCCAAGGTCATCCACTGGGCCCACACGTCTGTGCTCTCGTGCCACCCTGGGGTTAAAAGGACTATGTGCAGGATTAAGCAGCGTTTCTGGTGGCCAGCCATGGAGAAGGATGTGCAGAAGTACGTAGCGGCTTGTCCGGTGTGTGTGCTTGCAATAAAACCTCGTCCCAGGTCAAGATGGGTTTGCTCCAACCGCTGCCAATTCCTCAACGTCCCTGGTCACACATATCTATGGACTTTGTGACAGGTCTCCCCTCGTCCAGAGGAAAAACTACGGTCCTGACAGTGGTGGACCGGTTCTCCAAGATGGTTCATTTCATTCCTCTAACCAAGATTCCCTCTGCCAAGGGTACCGCAGAGGTCATGATGACCCATATATTCAGGATCCACGGATTCCCAAATTACATTGTTTCCGACAGGGGTCCACAATTCATTTCAGCCTTCTGGAAGGAGTTTTGCAGACTCATAGGCGCTACTGTCAGCTTGTCTTCAGGTTACCACCCTCAATCGAATGGGCAGTCGGAGCACCTGAATCAGGAACTGGAGACTACACTACGCGGTCTTGTTTTCCAGAACCAGACCACCTGGAGCAACCACCTCACATGGGTTGAGTTTGCTCACAATACTCTTCCCACGGCGGCCACAGGTCTCTCTCCTTTCCATTGTGCCAATGGTTATCAACCTCCGCTGTTCTCAACCAACGAAGGGGAAGTTACGGTACCATCGGCTCATGCCTTGATTAGACTCTGTCGCCGAGTTTGGGCTGGAGCTTGCCAATCTCTTCTCAGAAGTTCGACTCGGATGAAGGCTGTAGCAGACGTCCACCGCAGGGCCGCTCCCCCTCTACAAACCAGTTATTCGAAGGTGGTCTAACTTACAAGGTCCGCAAGCTGCTGGAGGTCCGCAATAGGGGTCGGGGCAAGCAATTCCTGGTGGATTGGAAGGGTTATGGTCTCGAGGAAAGGTGCTGGGTACCTGCAAGGTTTATAGTAGACAAGACTCTCATCCAGGATTTGTATGATCAGCCTGGGCCATCAGGAGTCGGCCCTAGAGGGGGGGGGGTACTGTTGTGCACCGCCAAAAGTGTTAGTCAGTCATGTTTCATGTTGTTGTTTTTCACTTCTCGTTTTGTTTTGTCATTTCAGGTTCCTTGACTCCCTTTCCTAATGTGTTCTCCCGCGCTCATCAGCGTCAGCCCCGCCCCTGATTGTTTTCACCTGTGTCTTGTTGTCGAGTGTTTAAATTCCCCAGTCTCCCAGTTTTCAGTGTCAGTTCGTCTTGTTCTGTCCTCATGCCAGAACTCTGCTCATCAACGCTTGCTCTTTTTGTTACATGCCTTATTCATGCACCTGAAACTTATTGTAAGTTTGTTCCTCACGTTGTGAGTGATTTTTTGTTGTGCCTTTGTGAAACCTATTTTTGTTCGCCTCGTTAAGAGTGCCGTTATCTTTTTTGAATATCCTTTTTGGAAAATAAAGTATATTACTTGTACTTTATCTCTGGCTCCCGGGTCGTGCATTTGAGTCCTTTTTTCCCTTGTGTATCCAAGTTCGTAACATTATGCAATGCCACATACTCCTTATTTGGTAATGTGTGTGTGTGTGTGACACTGCCGCATAGCCAACACCAGAAGCTGCGATAACTCTGGTGGCTACCATTAGCAGCTAACTTTTACACTCCGATTTTTACATAAAAATGGAATTATGGATTATAAATTAAAAAAATTATCACCCAGGTAAAAATGGTTTGTATCGTCAGTTAGCTCAGATTATTCCCGTTAATCTGGTATAACACATTAATAGGTTGTTAATAGGTGTCTTGAAAAAAGAAAAAAAAAAGTACCCGCCGGCGGGGACCTTGGGGCTTAACAGGTGAATTTCTTCTCAGTTCAGGTGTGTGTGCAACACACTCTCACTCCCTAAGCGTCCAGGAGCGACGTTTGGTCAGTGTCCGTGGCGTCCAGTTGTGACGCTCCTAGGCTCCTTCAGCGTCATAAAGGGACGCAAATAGCTTTCAACTGATTGCAATATATTCCCATCTGCGTCAGGATTTGACGCTCATGGAAGCACGGCATTCGTTTGTGTCGGCTGCCCTTAAAGGCAATGTGAGCGTCCATTCCCATTGGATAACGGAGAATTGTACACCCGGAAGTAAGTATTCCCCTTACTGTCGATTGATTTTACAGTGATATCTGCACTACTCATCGACTAAAATACACCAGATTATCCTTGTTAATTACACAACATTGATTGGTTTAAATTGTGTGCAATGCTTTTGTATTTTTCCCCTTCGATTCGGAGAAACAAATATTTTTTCGGAGTAAAGGATGGCAGAAGACACTACACTACCCAGAATCCCCAGCTATCGTTTGGACTACACCATGTGCTCTGTTTGACAAACCCCGTGATAGTCCTCAAGCTCTGTGATTGGAGAGTGTGCTCCGAGGGTTACGCCGATTCTCGAACAGCACTTGAAATGGGATGGAACCACGGCAGACTGTCCAAAACTGGATTTGAACGGGTCCACCGCGTCCCCCCCTCCCCCACCCCAGAACTACACATGCTGGCTATTCTGTTTCGCAACATGTTCTCTATTTATGGCATGTCTCTACTGGGAGTTGTAGTTTTAAAAGACGTTTTCGTATTTCCCATAATAAGAAGTTGCCAGTATTAAACTGTGTACATCCCTGGAGGTTTAGGGGATAGGAAACACTCAAATTTAAAACATATAATTAATAAATGGGTGAAAATGGCTTGTGCCCGTAATGGGCAGCATTAATATATATACACACATGTCAGCTAAGGTCAGAAGAGCTTTATTTAACAGCTGGTCTTATGTTTGTGACCCCTGTTGTTAATTGATAACATTACATAACATTAATTGATAAGCCTGAAACATGCACTTGTCAAGGTTCAGAGGCAAATTTTGCAAATATGGCAGTAGCCATCGATCAGCTTAAGATAAGATATACTTTATTGATCCCAAGTTGGAACATGTGCGTTACATCAGCATGTGTAACAGTTGTAAATATGCAGTGGTGTTTATTTGTAAATCATTTAGTATAATCACACAAATTCTGTGTTTTATATTTAACAATTCTGTGTTCTTTATTTATTGATTGTTCAATACCTGACAAGGCCGGAGATGAAATATCTACATACATCTTATAAGAGTATAATACATGATGTATAATATCAGTTAAAATAAGTGCTTCAACATAGTTAACATTGCTGGAGGTATGCACAAATATTGATAGATGTCTTGTAATGCACTATTGAGGAACCTGCGACCCAAGTTTTTCATTCAATGCAGAACTACACCATAGTTGTGTAGGCCTATATGATATGTCAATAAACCTCAGAAAATCTTGAAATCTTGAAAGGGATGTGCAAAATAGTCATTATATACAGTCTTTAATGAACTATTAGTAGAGAATAATGAGTAATGAATATACTTTATAGGGATCCTATTAATATCTAATAATAAAAATAATGAAATTCAATAACATGCTTTAACCACTAGGTGTCCCTTTATATCAGCTCTGCACCGTTATGGTGTAAATACAGCCTATCTACCAATTGGATCAAATATAAAAGTCAGCCGAATTAGTGTTGATACTGCAAGGAGACGTATTGTGTGAAAAGAAATGTAAGATGTTGTTTAATGGCTGATATATTTATGATCCACGTCACGTTTTCAGTTCCTCATGTTTGTCTAGAAGTCTTCTCATCAGGGCTCTATAAATACAGAACTACGGCAGATATGTCATATTTAATGCAGCCGAACCGTGTATTACAATGCCGTTATGTGATGACTTTCAAAGAGAAAAGCAAGCACACTCGGAATAAAGTATTTCTTTTTTTTTTTTTAAATGTTTTCGGTCTGTTTCCGGTATTTGTTAATGACGATGTGCTGTGAGATGTGAGACTGGAATTGCACAGGGGAAAATAACGTAGGCTATCTTTAGATGCGGATTTTGTTAAACTAATATGTTTGCGCTGTGGACCAACACTATACATTGACGGGGAAGGGGGTAGCAATAAAGATAACACCATTAAACAGTTACACAACATAACATAAATAATATCGATAGCAGCGTTCCTAGCAACCACCTTGGTAACAATGAAAACGTCGCGATTTCCTGAAGTAATCTTCGTAATAACTAGCAAACTAAAGATCATGTACATCCACTGCACACATAATCTGAAATAACAACTCATATTCCTCGCATCAAATGACATCAAAACGCATTTTAATGGCCAAACTAACTTTAAAATAGGCATTTTCCACCGAGAATAAAACGAAGTTCGGCCATGTTTTCTTTTTCTGCAGGGAGAAATTTGAAGATCACGTGACATAGACGCCAGCCATTGGAATGAATGGTGAAAAAAAACGGGGTTTGTCAAACAGAGCACATGGTGTAGTCCAAACGATAGCTGGGGATTCTGGGTAGTGTAGTGTCTTCTGCCATCCTTTACTCCGAAAAAATATTTGTTTCTCCGAATCGAAGGGGAAAAATACAAAAGCATTGCACACAATTTAAACCAATCAATTTTGTGTAATTAACAAGGATAATCTGGTGTTTTTTAGTCGATGAGTAGTGCAGATATCACTGTAAAATCAATCGACAGTAAGAGGAATACTTACTTCCGGGTGTACAATTCTTGTTATCCAATGGGAATGGACGCTCACATTGCCTTTAAGGGCAGCCGACACAAACGAATGCCGTGCTTCCATGAGCGTCAAATCCCGCCGCAGATGGGAATACATTGCAATCAGTTGAAAGCTATTTGCGTCCCTTTATGACGCTGAAGGAGCCTAGGAGCGTCACAACTGCACGCCACGGACACTGACCAAACGTTGCTCCTGGACGCTTAGGGAGTGAGAGTGTGTTGGTGTGTGGTGTATGCACACTATATAGACAAGAGTATTGGGACACCTACACATTACACCTACAGGAGCTTTTATGACATCCCATTCTTAGGCATTAATATGAAGTTGGTCCCCCCTTTGCAGCTATAACAGCTTCCACTCTTCTGGGAAGGCTTTCTGTAAGATTTTGGAGTCTGTCTGTGGGAATTTTTTGCCCTAACATCCAGAAGAGCATTTGTGAGGTCAGACACTGATGTTGGACGAGAGGCTGGCTCGCCGTTCTAGTTCATCCCAAAGGTGTCCAATTAATGGGGTGAGGTTCCGGGCTCTGTGCGGGCCAGTCAAGTTCCTCCACACCAAACTCATCCAACCAGGCCTTTATGGACCTTGCTTTGTGGGGCACAGTCATGCTGGAACAGAAAAGGGCCTTCCCCAAACTGTTTCCACAAAGTTGGAAGCATAGGATTGTCCAAAATTACTTGGTAAGATGAAGCATTAAGAATCTGCTTCACTGAAACTTCACCCCAGAAAAACAACCCATAGCATTATCCCTCCTCCACCAAACGTTACAGTTGGCACAATGTAGTCCGGCAGGTAACGTTCTCCTGGCATTCACCAAACCCAGACTGGTCCATCAGACTGCCAGATGATTGGTCACTCCTCAGAACACGTTTCCACTGCTCCAGAGTCCAGTGGTGGCGTGCTTTACACCCCTCCATCCGACGCTTGGCATTGTGCTTGGTGATGTAAGGCTCGATGCAGCTGCTCGGCCATGAAAACCCATGTAGCTCCCACAGTTTTGGTCTGATATTAATGCCAGAGCTGGAACTCTGCAGGTATTGAGTCAGCAGAGCTTTGGCCACTTCTACGCACTATGCACCTCAGCAGCACTCGGCAAACCCCTGCTCTGTAACTTTACGTGGTCTGACACTTTGTGGCTGAGTTGCTGAGGTTCCTAAACGTTTCCACTTTGCAATAATACCACTTACAGTTTACCGTGGAATATCTAGGAGAGAAGACATTTCACAAACTGACTTGTTGCAACGGTGGCATCCTATTACAGCACCACGTTCGAATTCAGTCGGAACTTAAGAACCACCCATTCTTTCACAAATGTTTGTAAAGGCAGGCTGCATGGCTAGGTGCTTGATTGTATACACCTGTGGCAATGGGACTGAATTAAACCCTCAAATTCAATGATTAACCCTCCTGTTGTGTTCGGGTCAAATCTGACCGATGTACTACTTTCATCAATCATAACTTTTTTGTTTTACATTCGATTGCATTAAGGCTTTATGATATCCTTCACAGTAGACATTTGAACATATGAAATTGCTAATCACCACTTTAATTTCATTTTTGATGATTTAGTCAACTTTGTAACACCCATGGTGTTCCCGGTCAAAAATGACTGGACACACATACACATACACACATACACACATACAGTACACTAGATGTGTTTCCCCCCCTTATGTGCCCATCCCCCCATGTGAATCACACCTGACACACACAAACATACACACACAGAACAATTTGATACATTTCCCGCTCTTATGTGCCCATCCCCCCATGTGAATCACACCTGACACACACAAACATACACACACAGAACAATTTGATACATGTCCCGCTCTTATGTGCCCATCCCCCCATGTGAATCACACCTGACACACACAAACATACACACACAGAACAATTTGATACATGTCCCGCTCTTATGTGCCCATCCCCCCACATGGATCACACCTGGCACACGCAATACATGTTCAGTGTCTGTTCTTTGTATATTTACTGCAGTTGTTCATGTCAGGGTCGGCTCTAGAACAAATCGAATGGGGGGGAAATAATTTACCAAGGGGGGGCACACACTGCCGTCAACAACCAACACACAAACACCAACGCAACTTCAAAAAACATGCTGTAAAGTCTATTGTCTTTCACACACATTGCAGGGTGTAGTGCTATTTTATAGCGCACCTATGACTTGTGCATACATGCACGGTTGTGGCACGACCACCAAAACAGAAACATATAAGGACATAGGCCACCATATAAAAAGGGTGCAAATGTATTTAGTATCCTATCCATGTGAACATGTTTTAGGTGGGTGTGGACCTAACCTGCTCTAGGAGGGTCTGGGGGCATGCTCCCCCGGGAAGATTATTTAAAAAATATTGAAGTTAAATGCATCAATCTGGTGCACTTTGAGAACAACATGAAGAGATCTATATAGATAGCCTACATCTCTCAGCATCCATATGAAACAGAACTGTACACAGATTTACTTTTTCTTTATGGATATTTTACTAATCACTCCCCCTTTAAACTGTATTCTTGTGTTACTGTCCTATAGTATTTCATACCCGTTTTTTATTTATTCTCTTATTCTTTAATAACTATAATGATCATATAAAGGTAGGCCTATTCCTCGCAAATACTTGTTTACATAAATGGTGACCAAACCGTTTGAGACCCACTGAGATAACTTACCCCAAAGTTAACTATCTAAACACTGAGAGAGTCCTTACCTCACTGAGCTGAGGTTATACGATCCTCTCAGTCTGACAGGAGAGGACTCTCCTCCACCTTGGTGTAGAAACAGCTCTTTATATCCGTTAGCATAGCTAGCTAACTAGATGCTAACATCAACATTCCACGTTACCGCTTGCGCACTCACAAAATGCGCTTGTGCCACACACACACAGAGCCGAGCTTGAATGAAACACAGAGACCCAGAAGTAGGCTACTTGTACTGTACTGTATATCATATTATTTTCGATGGCTTTACTGTATAATCACTAATCAGTGTAACAGATGAACAGATCGCCACCGGGCTTTCATCTAAACACACAGCCACGTAATGATAACAAAACAAAGGTCGGGAGTCATTGGTGAAGCAACACACCAATCAGAGAGCAGCAGTGAGCACAGCTCAGGCTGTGTTTTATATTTGTATTCTTTATTTCTGACGTATTTGACACAAAAAACCTTTAGTGGAAACGTTTTCACTTATATGATTTTTTTTAAAACGGCAAAGTGGCTAGGCTTGCCCACCCTGCGTTGGGGGGGCACAGTGACTCATTTGGGGGGGCATGGCCCGCGAATGACCCCCCATGACGCCGACCCTGGTTCATGTATAGCAGTCTGATACAATATTTACAGTTTGAAAGGGTGTTAAATGAAATTTGATGATGATTAATGTTTTTTGTGTTAATGTAATAGCAGTTAAAACAGGACCGGTCAAATTTGACCGCGAACACCAAAGTAAGGGGGGGGAAAACGAACACAACAGGAGGGTTAAGAGGAGTGAACCAATAATTTAGTTTATATAGTGTATATTATGGTTGCGACCGAGATATGTGCTTATCTGTCCTGAAGCGGGTTTGTTTTCACTCCAACGTGGACTGGATACTCTCTTTCCGCTCCTGAGATGGATCCTGGCTCGCCACTACTCGCTCACCTCTTCTCAGAGAATATCTCAGACTCATAAAAAAAACAACCGGAGATTCACAGTGTTATTCCTAAAACAGGCAAATTGATTTCAAAATAATCCTCTGGTCTCACAGTCAATCAACCACAGAGTAAAAACGAAATGAAATGAAAGTGTTTTAAACATAAAAACTCCTAACTGAGTGCTAACAAAGTTTTGTCTGGGCAGCACTTGTGACGTAACAAAAAAGCAACAGGATTTCTCCATATTGTAAAAAATAAGATCTGTGATCACATGTCTACCCTACTTTTATAATTTTCGAATCATAAATCTAATCGCCAGAAGCAAAATGCCAACGTTATGCTATAAACTAACTACAGCCGAGTACAGCAAGGTCGCACGACTTCAACGTCATGCCAATTTAAGATGTGCACATAAAAAAGAGCCTCATACTCTTGTCTGAGAAACTTCAGACTGCCATTCGCATAGATCCTTTTCAATTTCAAGTTGTACATCACTCCTCAGCCATAACCTGCACACTTACAGCTCCAGGAATCTCCTAAGTGTGCTCCAGCTGACCTTGCTTCACTGGTTACTGATCCCAAAGGCAAAGAAGCACCATCCATCCATTTGCTGCCACTTATTGGAGTCTGTGTTGCAGCAGGCTAAGCAAGATGGCCCTGACATTTCTCTGCACAACTATGTTCTCCAGCTCTCTACAGCTTGCTTGCCTGTGTGTCTATCCCGGCTCTCCTCCCATACAGGAGGCATCTGTATCAGTTGCTACCCCAACAAAATCCTGAAGTGAACGGTTCCCAGCATGCAGACCCTCCCTGCTTACTGATTACATTTATTTCAAACATTGCCCCATTAAAAAATAAATCTCCAAATGAATGCCAATGTGGCTGAGTGTCTGCAGCATCAGAACATTGACAACAGTTTGCACAATCATTCTATCTATGGGCTGATATGTTAATGTTGTGTTTACGGCTTGTCGTGATGCCTGAGTTGTCAAAGAAAACTGTAACTGCATCTGTAAACAACTTGAAGTAGAAATGTAAGTTTATTTAAATTTGATGATGGAAAACGATCTTCCACTTTAGAAACGTTTTAGTTTAGGCTCAGCCCAGCTTTGTAAACTTGCTGAATATGGTTTATTTAAGAATATTAAGGGCCATAATACTTAGCCAATATTTATAGTTTTTCCATAATTGTAATGTTGCCATCAGTTTTATGATCTTTTCACTTATTGATTCACTATGTTTACCTGAAATTTCCAAAGACTGTGGAACTTTGTAGGGATGAACACCAGATTTCAGTTTATAATACATGGACAAAGATACATCATCAAATATATTTGAAAAGCTTTAATCACTCAAGAAAGATTTACAGTACTCATTGTCTTCTCTAGATGTATTACGACAACACACTGCATATGAACAGTTGGGATAAGATTGTAGAATATATGCACACCTTGACATGTGGGGAGATGATGTCAAGGAGAGACTCTGAGGCATGAACTCAATTGCACGACACAGATAGTGTTCTCAAAAAATAAAGACTTTACTGGAATTTTACACAGTAATCAAAATAAGGAAAACAAATATACTCTTTCGAGGAAAACTAGCAAGTGATCAATGAGGTAGATCCGTGGGAAGTCCGTGAGGTAATCAGGAACGTGGGTCATAGTAAGACAACGAACTGACAATGAACAGGAGGAAGCTACCACAATATATACACAGGTAAAGGGGACACAGGTGGAAACAATCAGGGCGGGGAAAACAATCAAGGACGCAGGAGACAGAAGGGGGCGGGGAGCGTGGAGGCCTGAAATGAGAGGGATGATTAATTAAGGGAATAAACATAAAGCACAGGGCAAAGGGACATGACAAAACTAACATAAAGAATACACTTTCACTATTAGTTTCCTAGACATGACAGATGATTACGAGAGAACTCCTTGCGAACTTAGTGTACAATGATTAAATGGTTTGACAAAATATGTGTGAATTCTGAAAAGTTATGTTAAAACGTGTGTGAACAAAATCTACAATATTTGTGAAATGATAAGAGGGGTTGGATGAGGGGAGGAGTGGGCAAGAGACTCTTTTAACTGCTCTCGTTTGTCTGTGTCTACATTCATATAATTTGTATTTGTATGTTGATGTCATCTTGTGAAGATGACCGGAAAGTTAAATAAAATGTTGGTCCCAAAATAAATCAGTTGGGATCAGAAGAGCAGTCCAATTATGGATTTATTTGATTGCTGCCAACACTGCAGCTCAGGCCTTCCCTGTCCCATCCATCACTTCTACATCCAGGAAACCCTCTAATCACAAGTCAGATTCTTAGCCCATATGACATTCAGCATGACTGCACAGCACCGGCTGTTTTTCTGCTTGCGATTATATCAGAAACCAACTAATCCATTTTGAGATGGTATGAGAAGTTTAAAAAACTAAAATGTTCCCTGGGTGCATATGAACTCTATAACCATAAAACAATCGTCCTTTTATGTCACAGCTTGGATTTAAAAGCTGCTTTGTCTATGCTAACTTTGTGGCTTGTCACAGTGTCTTGTTTGTATTCTACTTAATCTTGTTTTGCAGTCACTTCTAAATTGACTCTTTGCTAAGCCCCCATGCCCCTGTTAGTGTATTCTAGAACCCTGAAGGCAGGAGAGACTGAAAAGAGTCAAGGGAAGCTTATAAAAGTTAACAGCATTTAATTACACAAATACGGAAGAGGATTAGGGCCACATGAATCATTTTTTTGGGAGGATTTAAAAAAAGATTTGTTCTGAGAAAAAAGTCAGAATTCTGACTTTTTTCTCAGAATTCTGACTTTAATCTCAGAATTCTGACTTTTTTCTCAGAACAAAAAAAACATATTTTCTTTGGGAGAAAAAAGTCAGAAATACCGGTAACTGTAGAACCAGCTTCAGTGAGAGACTTACACATTGCAGTAGGCAACAATGGAGGACGTGAGTGAATGTCTGCGCGCCAGAGGGGTCCAAGAGGAAACCATATTGCAAATGGAAGAACAAAAGGTGAGTTATAAATATATAAGTGTGTTTTGGGCGTTCGTAAAAACAACGAAAAGGCGTTAGAATATGAAATGCAGACATTGATGAGCTAGCAGCAAGTGCATTAGCTTATATGCTATGGCTATGGCTTCCCCCCCCCCCCCCCCATCTAATTCAGTAAATAATGGTTTAGTTCGTTGACACGCAAGTTTGTGCTTGTTGGAACAGTGATGACTAAACAACATGGTTTTCATGTTTCTGTAGAGATTTCATTAAGTGTGTTTAACAAGGCAGCTAGCTGCTAGCTGACAATCAGAATGATCAACATCTCAAACATCTCAAACATCATCTCGTCTAGAATGGAGTAAGACAGTTGTGGTTGTGGCCCACAACCACAACTGTCTTACTCCATTCTAGACTTGTTTCATAAAATGCGTATTGTAAAAAAATACGCATTTTATGAAACAAGTTAGTGAAGTTAACAGTAAGAGTGTTTAACACTTTCTGGCTTTAAATTAAAGGTAGGAATTTTGTTCCTGCATATAAAGTGTTCCTGATAAATAAGATCAGTACTCCCGTAATGGACACTTTTACTGAGCATATACTGTGTAAAATAGGAAGAAGAGTCTTAACCTTACAATATTTAAACAATGTATTTTCTTTTCTTTTTTACAGATTAAAAGCAACGTTATTGTCTGATGTACAATTCAACTGCCATATTACAACCCCTCCTACGAAGACCAAATTGTCCTCTTTATATTCTGCATTACATCAGTTTGCTGCGCTGCTCACAACAATGCCTGCAGAGCCGGATTTGGATGACTTAAATAAACTATACTTCAGACTTTCCCTAAGTAACAAAGAAATACTTGCTATTTTGGCACACACTAATCACATTGTAATTAGTGTCCGAACATTAAAGAGAATTTGTAAAATACTTAACCTGTTCAAGAGGAAAAACCAGTCTGACTTGGAGGAAGTGCTAGCTTTTGTACAGCATGAGATCATGACCAATGGCCAGATGCAGGGATACCGTTGGCTTCATCTCCGTGCAATTCAACAGGGCCTTGTTGTGTCACAAGATAGCATAAGACGCATCATCAAAATGGTTGATCCACAAGGTGTGGAATTAAGACGAGCCCACCGCTTGAGAAGACGTCAGTACAGATGCAGAGGGCCAAATGCACTTTGGCACATGGATGGTTATGATAAGCTAAAGCCCTATGGCATTGCCATCAACGGCTGTATAGATGGTTTTAGCCGCTATGTGTTATGGATGGAGGCCTATACCACAAACAGTGATCCTAAAGTAGTTGCAAGTTACTTTATCAAAACAGTTTCAGGTATAGGTGGATGTCCAGAGAGGATTCGTGCAGACAGGGGCACGGAAAATGTTTCTGTTGAAGAAATGCAGATGTTTTTGCGAAGGAACCACCCAGACAGTTTTGCTGGGGAGAGAAGTTTCCTTTATGGAAGAAGCACAGCAAACCAGCGCATTGAAGGATGGTGGGGTATACTCCGCAAACAGAGTGCGCAGTTCTGGATGAACCTGTTCCAAACTCTCCAGGAAGATGGGCACTTCACAGGAGACTTTTTGGACAAAAGTCTTATCCAATTCTGTTACCTTAATCTTGTTCAGGTAAAATATTTTATTTATTTCTGAGATTAGTCATTAATAAAAGTAGTATGAGTAATAATAATATTATTAAAACTGCGGTCGCACTTGTGCGCGCAATGATGAGCGGGCCCTCGCGTCCGTGAGCCTGTCGGGGAGGGCAGCCTGTCGTCCCGGCGTCAAGCAGACGTGCGCGAGTCCTGGGAAATGAGCCGTTTCTCATTTCTATAATTTTCGCGTCCCAGACTCCCAGGTCCTCCGGCAGCAACCCGGAAACGGATGTCGGCGCGCCGTCGCGAAGGAAAACAAATTTCTCTAAAGGGTAGTCGAGGATCGATTATCGAGGAGGCTGTCTGGAGGAGCCGTAACCGAGGATACACTGATTTAGAGGAGAATCGAGAGAGGAGTCTCTCTGGAGGAGCTATAACCGAGGGTACACTGATGCAGAGGAGAGAGGAGTCTCTCTGGAGGAGCTATAACCGAGGGTACAAAGATGTAGAGGAGAGAGGAGTCTTTCTGGAGGAGCCATAACCGAGGATACACTGATTTAGAGGAGAAAGGAGAGAGGAGTCTCTATGGAGGAGCTATAACCGAGGGTACAAAGATGTAGAGGAGAGAGGAGTCTCTCTGGAGGAGCTATAACCGAGGGTACACTGATGAGTTCTCGGGAGTCGATTTCAGCCAACAGTGATGTTTAAAAGAGGCGTGACGCATGGCTGGACTTTTGTCAACGAAGCACAGCTCTGCAAACTGTTCCCGTTGTGATTATAAGTTATTCAAGATGATCAAATTTGCATCAGACTTTCTGCCCTTTACCGTTTGTTTACTCACTAATCACATCTCCCCTGGATGTTAGGCTATATTTTTTTAATACAACCTCTTTCATTGTGACGCAATGTTTACAGTGAGAACATCAATAATATATGTAACAGGCCTACATTACACACTTTATTTGTATGCTTTAGTAGATATCTACAAGTAAACAGTAGATATTTTTCATGAAACCATATAGGCAAGGCAAGGCAAGGCAAGGCAAGTTTATTTATATAGCACTTTTCAACACAAGGCAATTCAAAGTGCTTTACAAAAAATGAAAGAGATTAAGAAAATGGCATTTAAAATCAGTCATTAAAAAGAAAAGCTAATAAAATAACATTAAAAGAAAAAATACATGGATAAAAGTTACAGTGCTGTCTAAGATATGAATAGTTCAATTAAAAGCAGCGACAAAAAGAAAAGTCTTCAGCCTGGATTTAAAAGTAGTCAGAGTTGCAGCGGACCTGCAGGTTTCTGGGAGTTTGTTCCAGATATTTGGAGCATAATAACTGAACGCTGCTTTACCATGTTTAGTTCTGACTCTGGGGACAGAAAGCTGACCAGTCCCTGAAGACCTGAGAGATCTGGATGGTTCATAATTTAGCAGGAGGTCAGAAATGTATTTTGGGCCTAAACCATTCAGTGCTTTATAAACCAGCAGCAGTATTTTGAAATCTATTCTGTGACACACAGGAAGCCAGTGTAAAGACTTCAGAACAGGAGTGATGTGATCCACTTTCTTAGTGTTAGTGACTTATAGTGCTTCACATAATAAAATATACAAGGGCTGTAGCCTGATATACATTATATGCTTTAGGAGCTGTATGTGTGTGTTTTACATTCAGTAGGTGTCTGTTGTGGAGTGTATAGGTGTCTGTTGTAATTGATTTTGCCGCCAGCAGAGCCGGTGTGTGTGTGTGTGGTTTAGGAGTTGTGTGTGTGGTTTAGGAGTTATGAGCATTTCTTTCTAAGCCCCGCATTTAGATTAATGACTGGCATATTTATCGACTGAACATGCTCATTTTCTACAGTAATGTGTCTGACCCTCCACTGATGCTGTATACTAAGTTTGGCGTTGAAAAAGAAAACATGGACATTTAAGGTAATATTTCACTGTTTTTAACATTATGGTAATTAAAAAAAAATAAAGTAGGTGGAGCTTTGGGGTTCAAGGACATAATGTGTAGAGTAGGTCCACCCGAATAAGTGGGCAAAATGTCAGGTCATTCGGAGTTACGGTGCCACTTTGTAAATGTTTCCAAAAATGGAAATGTAGTAGTTTGGATGAATTTGTGACATGTAAATCGTCAAAAATGGTACATTCTCCGTTAGCTTACGAGCTCCCCGTTTGAGCTAGCAACTATTTTCTTCGTAATTTAGCATCATATTGGATAGGGGTTGAATTTGTCCTGGAATTGAATTTTTCCGATCATTCCCCTAGGAGGAGTTTGCAAGAATGTGCTTAAAATGCATGAAAAACGCACATTTTTCAATATGGCCGACTTCCTGGGGGGCGGGGCTAATGGAAGGCAATTTGAAATATGTGTGCAATCATAATAGTAATGTGTATACAGCGTTTCGTGAATATCGGAAAAACTATATGCGAGCAGTTTGGAGCAATTTGCGCCATGTACATCGTCAAAAATTGTGTATTCGCTGTTAGCTTACGACCTCCACGAGTAATTTTTCAAAAATGTGCTCCTCAATTAAGTATCATATTGGATAGGGGCTAAACGTGTCCTGCATTGGAATTTTTCTGATCATTCCCCTAGGAGGAGTTCGCAAGAACGTGCGTAAAAGGGCTGAAAAACGCACATTTTTCTAAATGGCCAACTTTCTGAGGGGCGGGGCTAATGGAAGGCAATTTGAAATATATGTGCAATCATAATAGCAATATGTATACAACGTTTCGTGAATATCGGAATAACTATATCTGAGTAGTTTGGAGTAATTTGGAGTAATTTGTGACATGTAAATCGTCAAAAATGGAAAGTTCTCCGTTCGCTTACGAAGTCCTCGTTTGAGGGATCGACTATTCCTTCGCAATTTAGCATCACATTGGAAATGGGCTGAACCTGTCCTGGATTGGAATTTTTCCGATTATTCCCCTAGGAGGAGTCTGCAGAAATGTGCGTAAAATGGCTGAAAAACGCACATTTGTCAAAATGGCCGACTTTCTGGGGGGCGGGGCTAATGGAAGGCAATTTGAAATATGTGTGCAATCATAATAGCAATATGTATACAGTGTTTCATGAATATCGGAATAACTATATCCGAGTAGTTTGGAGTAATTTGCGACATGTAAATCGTCAAAAATGGTGTATTCGCTGTTAGCTTACGACCTCCACGATTGAGCTATCAAAAATGTTCTTCTCAATTTAGCATCATATTGGATAGGGGCTGAGAATGCGCAAGAATGTGCTTAAAAGGCATAAAAAACGCACATATTTCAAAATGGCCGACTTTTTGGGGGGCGGGGCTAATGGAATGTATGTACAAATATGTCCGCAATTCCATGAGGAATGTCTGTGCCAAAATTCGTGAAGTTCTGAGAAACTATGTGACTACCACACAATAGGGGGCGCTAGTGAGCAGTTTTTTTGAAAATATACGGGGTTTTTTTTTACATTCTCGAAAAGGTCCTGGGCTCTGACGTGTGTCCCAAGTTTTGCGTCCGAAGCTCATTTTATGCTATCGCAATTTTAAAAAAAAGTATAGGCCACGCCCACATTCTGCATTTGTTGCGACACTTTAAATCTGAGTTCGTAGTCACCCCGAGAGTATGTGTAAAAAAAAAAAAAAAAGATTAGTCCATCTGCCCTTGAGTTATAAATTGGTGGTGTTTTTGGCGCCCCCTATCGTCCAAAATGAAAATGCTTTGGTGTGCCTATTTCCCAAGACAGACTGAACCTATTTACCAAAATCTGTGATGTTTGGATACATTGTTGATGAGTTATGAGCATTTCTTTCTAAGCCCCGCCTTTTTGCGAGTATGTTTTAATTCATGGCGGAAATATTTATTGTTTGGACATGCTCATCTCCTAGGGTAATGTGTCTGACCCTCTACCGATACTGTATACGAAGTTTGGTGTTGAAAAACTGAAAATTGAAATTTAAGTGAATATTTCACTGTTTATGTAAATTATGCCAATTAAAAAAATACAAATGTAGGCGGAGCTTAGGGTTCCAAGAGGATTATTTGTAGAGCAGGTCCTCCCGGATATGTGTGCAAAATGTCAGGTCATTCGGAGTTACGGTGTGACTTTGTAAATTGATTCCGAAATGGGATTTTGATAGGTGGCGCTAGTGAGCAGGTTGGAATATTTAACCCATTGACTCCAGAATGTTGTAATTTTTACCGGTTCGGGTGTCCGTGCAAAATTATACAACTTTTTAAGCGTCCTAAAGCCCTCACAAGCGGGAATGATGGTGACTAAGAAGAATAAGAATAATTCCACCAATAACAATAGGTGCCTCGCACTTCGTGCTAGGACGCCGTTGGGTCTTAGCGCTCCGTGCTCGGGCCCTAATAATAATAATATTTCCACCAATAACAATAGGTGCCTCGCACTTCGTGCTAGGACGCCGTCGGGTCCTAGCGCTCCGTGCTCGGGCCCTAATAATACCACCAATAACAATAGGTTTCCTTGCACTTCGTGCTAGGACGCCGTCGGGTCCTAGCGCTCCGTGCTCGGGCCCTAATAATTCACTATGTTCGTGGACATTGCAGCAACCTCAGCCTCCATCTAGACAGGTAGAAGTTATGTCCGAAAGCTTCTTAAGACATGTGTCGTCTACATTTACTGTGCTTTTTTTCTATGCAGGATGAACTTGATGAAGTTGTCAACACCTGGAATTCCCACAAAATCAGACCAAGATCAACTGATGACACAACATCTGGTCGGCCAGTGATTATGTACTCATTCCCAGAGTTGCACAGTGCTGAGGATAGACTCAAACCTATTGCCATGGAGGAGGTCAATTTGTGTATGGAAGAGTGTACTCCCAAAGGCCAGTTTCCATGCGATGAAACTGTTTTTGAACTGTGTTGTCTACTCATGGCGGAAAACGGATGGGATGATCCAGCAGATCCATTTGCTGCAGCTGATCTATACATCCTGTTACGAGATGAAATACGACGACAAGTATTTGATTAAGGGTACATGTAGCGTACATGTCATTATGCAAAACACAAAATACTGTTCAGGACAAAACTGACCTTAAAAAATAAGTAATTATTTAGTCAAAAATGTATCAATAAAAATCATAGTCAATGGTATTTCATGTATTCCTTAAATGTTTGTCTCTCAACACTATTTTCATTTTTCTTTACAGCTTTTCAACAGTTTTTTGTAATGGTACTGTATGTATGGGCTAAATCTTTGTTACATGTTTCTATATTGTATACACAAATAATGTACCATGTGTTACACAATGGTAACAACTGATTGCTAATTTTCACTCAGTTGCCAGATTATTTCATGTACGCTCTAAAAACAGTAAGAGGCCAGTCATTAATATTGCCATGTAGTTTGCTGCAACTGAGACGGCTTTGCTTACACTGGACAAACTTCCTCCTTTAAGAAAGGATAACAACGCCATTCACTGACATAACAAACCTGCTAGTGCCATTTATTGGTGAATACAAACATCACTTGAGTATGACTTATTGATTGCCACATGCATACAATAATGAACATGTTAATTTTTCAGTACAACTCCATTGTTTTTACTAAAAATGTCTAATCACATTCTTGTAAAAGTGTAAGCACAAATTGAATGATTTAACCAATAGATACATCGTTCACACCTTTTTGCATAACACATTAATTAAATGGATCAGATTGTCTTTATGCAGTAACACATTTTATTTATTTCATTTACTTTGAGTATTTCAAAATGTGGTTAAATGTATGTATTCTCGGAACTCAATGAAACAATTTAGCCGTAATAACTTGAGATGAACAGACTTTGGGAAATTGGTTGTGAGTTCATAATAATAGGAGCACATTTTATCCAATACTGATACAATGAGTATGTCAGTGCAGTATTCATCATATGTTCTCAGTATTGATATACATCAGTCTTTTAACTGTATCACCATAACATTACAACCTAGTTTTGGCAAAAATAAACAATGAACTTTATTAAGACAATAAAGGATACCATTTCTAGACAATTAAATACAAATTTGTAAAAAATAATTCAAAGCATAGATAAACAGAATGGTAGTGTTCTTAATTAATTAGTAATTATTTTATCATTGTTTTTAATGCCAAATGACTAATTACTTTTCTCACATTAGTGTCAAATATGAATTACTATAAGATATTTTAGAGAAGTCTTGGAACAAATATTGTAAAGCTTATTTATTCAATCACTTTATACCCATAAGAATAGGAAACTGTATCAACATTCAATCAAAGGCCTGCATACAAATGTGGTGTAAGAAAATACATTTAATTCACAATGTAACCTTAACTTACATTTCAATGTTAAAAGGAAATAATATATATATCCAAATATACAGTATCTATAGCACACCATTACTTGCAATTCTGCACAACTACTTCGAACATGAAAAACTCTTAACAGTTTGGATTGGTTTGGTTATTGTTGTTGGAGTCTAAACAATGTCCATAACCCACACATTGCTCTCAAGAACTGCATTGAATTCTGAATGGAAATCTGGGAAGTTCTCATAGCTGTCAGCTATGTGCAGAATATTCCCACATGTGTGTGCAATCGGTCTTCTTGTGAACTCTGTCATTTTCTCAAATCCCACGTAGATGCTGTCGGTCACGATGAGATCAGATCCTGTGCAGAACCGTAGAAACTTCTGAAGTTTACTCTCATCTAGCTCTCTGATGAATCTTTTCAGATGATTTGCTACCTCCTTTTGGTTTGTAGTCAAATCAACATCAAATTTCAGTAGTTTGCAGACTTTTTTTGTGGTGGGTTGCAGGTCAGACAACAACTTAGTCAGTGCCTCTGGACTGAGGTTGAGATGTTGATGGTTAATCTCCCTCCAGCAGTCAATAACGAACATCCGTTTTTGGACCATCTCTTTGTGGGCAATTTCTTCAATTATTTTAGGAAGATTCTCTGCGCTGACTTTCCTTCTACAGCCATAGCTGTCGAGAACCTCCAAAAGGTCATCAGTGTCAACTGCAGTGAAATCAGTCAGCGCTTGCATCAAAACTTCACGTTCTTGGCTGCTCACAAGTTGCATAAAATATGCTTTGAGGTCACTGTACACATTATCAAACAGCACCTGTTCAAGGAAAGGCAGTGCAAGTTTGTTTGGGAAATATTCACAATCTTGGTAACCTTTCAAAAGGATTCTTCCAATTGCCTTCCATGTTTCAGCAGGAAAATCATGGCGAATGAAGGGCACTTTAACTGTTGTCCCAAGTGTGCATCTCTCATAGAATTATTGCTCAGTACCCCAGAACCACTGCCTGCCTCTTCCTTGCTGTCTGGGAGAATGCGCCTCACATTCAATGATGTGTTTAAAATCTCTGCATCAGAAAAGGCAGTAATCATGTCAGCTAGGGTGTTTGCATGATGTACAGTGATTGTTAGTTCAATCAGGAGAGACGTGATGTATGGAATACATATTTATTATCGGTCACATTATATGAATGAAACATACAGATGAAGCACTCCAGATCAGACTCAGGTGGGTGTGTCCCAGTCAAAAGCCCAGCGGATGCCAGCGGCTGGGGGTGTTGCCAAATTGCTAGAGGGCGTTGCCCAATTTCCCCATTTGTTCAATTACAGGATTTAACCATGAGATGGCGCTTCATTCACAAAATACACAAAGACAACTGTTTGCAATGTTTACAGCTCTGCAGTTGTGTTTGCTGAATACTGTAGCATTTAATCACTTATTTGTTACTGTATGGTTTTCACAAGCTACTATAATGAAAAAACATCAATATTTTAGATCAAATAAAGTATATAGTTTGCTTTATGCAGTATATTTCTTGTAATATTGTTGGGGTGTTTTTACACAGTACAGTAGATTAAAGTAAATCAACTTATACATTAAAATAAGATAAGATGGACCTTTATTAATCCCGTGGGGAAATGCAGTAGTTCAAACAGCAACAGGGTGAGAGTGAAAAACAGGACAGCACAGATTCACACAGATTAATAAAATCAAAAATAAGATGAGTGATAAAAATAATAATAATGAGAAACTATGAAATAAGAAATGAATAAAACTAAAATATAATTATCATATCATATATTATAATGTATTGTATTATTAAGTAATATCATACATTAACCCCATTATAGCAGATGCCACATTGAATGGATGAACACATTTATGCATCAATAATTACAACAGAGTATTTCTAAATACAAGTTGTAAAAATACTTATATGTATTTAATATTAACCCTTTGGAGTCAACCGTCACGCCGGCGTGATCAGATCACATGACCTGTGCCGCATAATAACAACAGTCCGGACAACATTGCCGTGTGTTTCTGTCGAAAGTACTGGCTTGAAACTATATCACAGTATTTGTTTCATGCAAAAAGACCCAGTAAACACGGAGAGACGATGATATAAAGTTAATACATTTCAAAAGTATGAAAAATGGAAGCACATATTTGAATATATTCGCCGCATTTGATCATTTTACGAAACGGAAAATACTGGAAACTGTAGATCCTGCTCAACAGGATGTATATGTGTATTTCTGTCGAAAGTACTGGCTTGAAACTATATGCCAGTCTTTGTTTCATGCAAAAAGACCCAATAAACAGACACAAATAAACACGGACATACGATGATATAAAGTTAATACAGATATATTTCAGAAGTATGAATAATGGAAGCATATATTTTAATATCTTCGCCGTATTTGATAATTTTACGAAACGGAAAATACTGGAAACTGTAGATTCTGCTCAACAGGATGTATTTACCAGGGAGGGGGTGAGGTAATCAGGTAAACGGAGTGATACGAAACGAGACAAAAAGAGACAAAGAGGGACGACGGGAACCGAAGAGAGACGGCGGGAAATGAGAGAGACGAAGATATACGAAGACAGGCGGCGGGAGACGAAGAGAGACGGCGGGAAATGAGAGAGACGAAGATATACGAAGACAGGCGGCGGGAGACGAAGAGAGACGGCGGGAAATGAGAGAGACGAAGATATACGAAGACAGGCGGCGGGAGACGAAGAGAGACGGCGGGAGACGAAGAGAGACGGCGGGAGACGAAGAGAGACGGCGGGAGACTGCGATTCAAGCAAAGTGACAGACAAACATTGAGAATTTAGATATAGTTAGATAGATTTAGAGTTTTGAAGATTCAACTATGATGAAGAGAACTCTGAACGTGAGTCAAGCTTTAAGCTTGTTTTTTGACATGGAGGAGGAGGAACCTGTGATGTTGCCCTCTGTGTCGTATTGACAGAAACCTGCTTTGAAGCGTGGCACAGATAAAGACAGAAAAAACTGATTTTTGTACATAATGTGTATATATATATATTTGTATTATATTTATAATAACACTTTTGCCTTATCAGAATGAAATCCCATGCTACCTCAATCAAACTTTCACATTATCATAGTGACATCCCATGTATATATTTCCAGCTTTTAAATGGTTTCGTTGTGTATGTTTGTGTTACATATGAAAAATAATATCATTTTCAAAATCTGTTTTTACGTTTTTTTTTGTGTGATTTTGGGTCCAAAATGTTCATATAGTAGAAGATCACTGCTCTAAACAAAGTCAAAAATCCTACATCCAAACGAAATAAATATAATTAATTATGATGAATACGTTAAGTCTTGTTCATTGTTTTTCACTTTTATTAAATGTTTGATATTTCCGGTGGAAATGGTGGACTATCGGACATTCAAAATGCAGCATATTTTCACTCTACACACATATATTCTCCTTTTACATACATACATTTTCACTCTACACACATATATTCTCCTTTTACATACATACATCTTCACTCTACACTCATATATTCTCCTTTTACATACATACATTTTCACTCTTACACACATATATTCTCCTTTTACATACATACATTTTCACTCTCACACACATATTCTCCTTTTACATACATACATTTTCACTCTTACACACATATATTCTCCTTTTACATACATACATTTTCACTCTCACACACTACTCACACATTCATACATTTTGCTCTCATATTATCATATTTCAATGCACACATTCATATATTGTCACTCACACATTCATGCATGTTGTTCTCATATTCATATAATGTAATGCTCATATTTATACATTTTGCTCTCATGCGAAATGTACTAAAACAAAGTATGTCATGGCAGTGGTCAGCTGTTAAACACAAAAGTGTATCTTAAGGGCTGTAAATATAATAAGCCTGTTGTCAATTTTAGACACAGGCTTATAATATTTACAGCCCTTAATAACATTCATTTTCTGGACTCAATGTGTGTCTTGGCCGTTTTCTTTGTTCCAAGCAAACGAGTGCTTTTTGTTTTGAAATCACTTCCGTGAGTTTCGCGGGCCTCCCCCCTCGCTCCACTGACCATTAGACCATTTAGTAAGGTAACAAGCAAAAGGGCAAAAACGCCTCTCAGACGCTCTTCCGTTTACTTTTTTAATAAAGAAAAACAAATGGTCCGTAGATACACGGACTCATATAGCCTATGTATGTATACTGTAAGGAGAATGTATGTGCGTGAGAGGACCAGTATGAATTACGGCATAGAAATATGCAAACACAAACCTACAGACTGGGGGATGGGAGATCACAGGAGTGGGGGGGGGGGGGGGGGAGAGCTGTGGAATGTGACCCTTGGGAGAATTCCTCCACACATTCCGATGGCCAATTCGTTTTAAACAAAGAGTTCGCAACACAGGACAGCATGGGCAACATGGGGGGTGGGGGCTGGTGAACGGTCTGGTCAATGTTTGTAAACACAATCCCCAGGATGTGTCCTAATCAGGAGCCGGGTAAATGAGAGACTGAGGAGCCCCCGAAAAACAGATCCCGAAATAGCTCGTCCTGGTTTCCGCAGCAGATAGGCCTACAGTATGGTGTCTGTGTTATGTCAGTCATTTTAAATAAAACGTTGAAAACTGAACTTGAAAATGGTTTCCTCTTTTTATTTTATTTATCATTTTCGGGACGGGGAGACGTGTGTGATTAAAAATTAATTTGCAGAAATGTAAAGTGATCTAACTAAGTTCTATTCATATTCTTGACGGGAAGAGCAGTGTAAATGGGTGGCCATATGCATTTGAAAAACAATATAAATCACACAGTTATTATACAATAGGCTATAAAAGCACCATCGATAACCATTACCTTTATCCAATTCAAACTTTGGACGGGAAAAAAGGAAGGTGTACATGGTTGGGCTATACTGTAGGCCCAGGGGCGGCAGGTGCTGCAGGCTAGGGAAGGCTAAGCCTTCCCAAATATGTGTGTAACTGCATCCTGGTAAAATAAAAATATAATGTCTTTGACATTAGCGCTGCTATGCAGCCACCTGTGCCCTGTACCACGAAGCCAGTTCAACAGACTTGCTTGAGTTATCTTAACTGTCCCTAACAAACGAGATCTCGCTAAACGGTCCTACGGCGCTGGTTATCAACTCGGTGAATCAAGCCAGGGTTTCTCTCTCCAGCTGAGAACGCGTTCACGTGAAAGGGGCGGGGTTAGCTACATTTGACCAATCACAAACAGGGACAAGTGTACTGACAGCGCAACATCATACTTCATTAATGAAAAGTAAACTAATATTAGACAAATATGAACTTTAAACATCCATGATGACTTAAACATATAATCCAGGATACAAGCCACATAGTTGCACCTGCAAGGAGAATACAGAACAACTCGTTAAAAATAAACTACAGAGTGTTTGAAAGCGTACAACAGTTGTATTATACTGCCCCATCTAAAACACGAGGGGATCTGACTTTATTACATTTGAGTTGAGTGTTTCGTCAACTTAATGTGTTGCTTAAAATAATACGTCTGCATACAGTATATGTGACAATGTAACTAAGTGTTGCACGGCCAGATACGGCTCGAGAAGCTGACTCAGATAAGGAAATATTGTGATATCGATGTGTGATCGATGATCTGATTGATGATGTGATGTCAGTGTGATATGAATGATAAGTGCGACACGTCGGCGTCTTCTCTGCATACGGCAGTTTAAACTGCATTTCCTTTCTCCTGTAATATGACTTGATAGATTTAAACTCCGCACACTGAGCTCTGATCGGTCAGCAGACGGTGCTTTCACTGAGTTGATCTCTTTTCTATAGACGCCGGAGGCGGGCAGCGTAAGATGAAAAGTTATTTAGCCTTCCCAAACCTGAGCCTCACGCGCCGCTTATGTTAGGCCTACTGTATACATACAAAGGCCATTCAAGCTAGAGTTCTTCTGGAAATGTTCACATCAGGCACCTTCAAGTTAAACAATACTAAACAATTAACACAGTAGGCCTAAATTATGTGGATTAAACCACATTTATTTCGTTAAAAATAAACGAAATATGATTTAGTTTGAATGATTAAATGTCATCAGGCACCTTCAAGTTAAACAATCAGGTGCACACTTTAATGTGCCGCCACCTCCGGACTCGGCTTGACTCGGTTTAAAGAATGCACAAATGTGTTTAATCGTTTATGTCAGATATGTACTAAGTAGCCTAAATACATTTGTTCCTGCTCAAGATTAGATTCAACTTTATTGTTATTGCACATATTGCAGGTACTGAGACAACGAAATGCAGTTTAGCTTCTAACCAGGGGTGCAACAAGCAGCGAAAAGTAATGTGCACAATACTACAGAATACAATTAACACAGTAAATTATGTGGATTAAACCACATTTATTTCGTTAAAAATAAACGAAATATGATTTTGTATGAATGATTAAATGTAGGGTGAATTGCCCTAATGTGGGACATTTTTGCATTTCAGACTTCGGGAATATATTGCGATATGAAGCCGATACAATAAATCAAAATCCAGTAGGCTACCATTCCGAAATCCCCAGTAATATTAGATACTAATAATACAGTAAACTATTAACACTGTACATATTATTGTTTGCCCGTGGGATTAGGATGATCAGTAGTGAGACCCGTGCTGCATTTTCCTCCGGTCGGATGTGATATAAAAACAAAGCGATTATTTTTGTTGTTGTAAACTCACGTGGATTACATTTAGTGCATTAATTTCAACTCGCGAACATATGATACATTAAATGATCGTGAGGATGATGATTGAAAATCGTTTGTTTGAGCCTGGATGCATTTCCTGATCTAAAAACATAGCGATGGTTTTGTACTTACGCCAACGTGAATTAAACATTATTTTGTTAAATAAAAACATGGAGATGTTTAGTAAGTGATTACATGTCTCTTATTTAGCACAGAATATGATCCTATCCGTGACATATGGATCTTAACAAATATCCGCGATATCAGATACCTGTAGATCAGCTGTTTATTTCACATGGGTTCCAGTGTGGCAGCTTTTTAATCACGGCTCCCCCTGGTGGATCCATGATCCATTGCAGCTGGTTTAATTATAATTAAATGTATTTATCAAGGGGGCGTTTCAAATCCTGCGGGGGGGTTTTCCTTTTCAGCAGGGGCCCACCCAGTGCCGATCACGGACCCGCACGGGTAGGCGTCTGAAATGGAGCGCTACATCTGTAATGATGACAGTTTATAACAAGTGAATGAAATGTGTTTTGGCGATTAGGCCCAGGTTTTGTAGGATATCAATCGGGAAGGGAAGAACCGTTTCCGATGAACCCCCCCGGGTCTAGATACTGGTGGTGGTGATAAGTGGTTAGGTCCGGTTGGAAGGGAGAAGGTTTAAGCTTGGCCCTGAGTTGAAAGCAGGCGGCGAAGGGGTGGAGGAGGGTTGCGCGTTGACACCTGGAAGACAGCTGATAGGGAAGGGGAGAGCATATATATGTAGTGAAATATTTGTATGTATTCATGTTAGCAAACTATGAATAAGCTTAAAATGGGAAATAATTTGTGTAAAACTGTGAGCTGGATTTGGGGCCTGTTGACATGTGTTTTTGAGGACAAAGGAAGATGGGGGAAGGTGAGAGCATGTATTGATTTGCATTCAACTTAGATCTAGAGATAATGGAGCTGAGCTACAGTGATTGGGGAAACCTAAGATCTGAGGTGTTTGTGATATAATCAAGGAGGTCCAATGGGAGGATCTGATAACTCCTCCCATTGTTAGAAAGTATAAACACAGACACACACGCCGTGTTCAGCCTCTTTCCTCTGGCTGGCTCACGTGCAGGTAAATTCGGGATCCCAAAGATAACTGTATGGAATTTGTACTGTATTGATTGTATTGCATTGTCATACTACCATTAAAGTAGATTATTGTTTAACGGTTACTTGGTAGCTCTGGATTCCTTCCTGTATTATAACCAGCTTGATAGGGACGCGCGGAGATTTGAAAAGCGGACCAGTTATCCCTTTAAATCTCTAACAAAGTGGTGACTCGACGTGTCTGATTAATAAAGCTGAGGAAGAATCCAGACGACCGGAATGGGTCGGGAACAAACGCTTTCAAACATCTCAGACAATCAGCAGGGCCCTGCACAACTCTATAAATAAGGTACGCAGACGCCTGTTATGAAAATCGACTGTCTGTAATTGGATACGCTAAAACGTTAGGATTGTCTGTAGGCGTTTCACAGTGTTTTTAAAGTTTAAATGGAATATACAATGCATATTTTACTATGTTAGGAAAGTTATATACAAACCGTAAACGTTGATCGCCAGGTAGACGGAAAGTCCTGCGTAACGTAAATAGAGCAGTTTGGCGCGGATCTACAGGTAGTTTATTCCTGAGTGGCGTGGAGACGGTGCAGTTTGTTGGTTGCGAGGTTCGATTCCTGCACGACAAAACCTGGAAACTCGATATTTTAGATCGGGTCGCCGTTTAAAACTGGGGTTAAATAACAGACCAAGGCTGAAAGCTAAAAGCCTGTTATATGTTAAATCGAGGAAGAGAACGTGAACCTCACCAAAATTGTGACGGGACCGGCTCTCGTTTTCCCTTTGTCTGTAAACTTAATTTGAAAAGCTAACGTGTGAAATAAACATCACATTATAAAAGCTGGACAAACTGTAAGGGGAATAAATCTGTGTGATTTTTACCTAAAATACCTGTGTGAGCAATTGTCTGCGGAGCTAAAAAATGCACTCAGAAGAGTGAAGCTCATTTGTGGTCTGCTGCTGCCATCTAGTGGCTGAAAGGGGGTAACACACCCTTGAAATTTTTATATGGTTTAGCTTCAAGCTTAGAGTTTAATCATTACATTGCTGGCCGGTATTGAAGACGGGAAGCACGTTAATAGTAACAACGACAATAGCCCAGTATATTAATACAAGTGAACACATATTAATTAAGTCAGATAAATAAAAGCGAAGTGAATATGGAACGTCAGAATGGTAAAGACGATTCTGAAATTCCAGGGAGTTACCGGGAGCAATGGGAACAGATTAAGAGATTGATTTTAAGTGGAATCAAACAGGGGGCTAAAGAAAAGGCTTGTACTGATCTCCGATTCCTACACGATACAATGATAACAGAGAATAGAGTGGGGGATGACGACACCGTAGGTAATTTGGACACAGCATTGAATCTATATGAAAGACAGATTGTAAAGCAACTTGCACACCTAAACGAACAGAAGCCCAGATGGTTTGCCCGTAGCAAATGGAACAAACAAAAACAGGCACTAGATAGATTGAGGAGGGTTTGTCACAATGCTGCCCTCGCAATGATTGGAATTTATATTCCTCCTGTCACAGACGAAAATCTCCCGGGTGCAATGGCAATCCAAAGCCCCATAAAAACAGATGAAGTTAACACTCTTCTGTTCCCTCATGGTATTAAAGACACGGAGGTGCCTACACATGGAGACATTCTTGACTATGTAGCAGAACGAGTCGAATATTTTTAAAAGAATGCAAAATAATGTTGTCTCTAACTCAGAGCAGAAATCTCAAACGGGGCCCATACAAAATCCGGCTATTCCCACCCGCTCCTCTCTCCTTTACCCGGATTTAGGTAGTCTGATTACACAGCCCCCTCCCCCTTATACTCTACCCGACGAAAGCGCAAATAAATTGCAAATGATAGTGGCAGATGCATCGGACACAGAAGTGATAGGGAGACAGCGGGCCATAAAAATGGGGGAAAGTCAGCTGGCCATAAAAGGGATAGGGAAACAGCAAGCCATGACACTGAGGGGTTTTACAATGAACGAGGAGGCCAGGGTCGTGAAGACAGCTATCAGGACACTTTTCAGCAGGAACAAGCAGGACAGGAAGAGGAAGATAGCAGGAGGGCGAGGTGCAGATATCTCTGACAGGAACAATCAGTGAACTAGTGGATGTAGATCAGATTCTTTCAATGCCCCGTAACAGATTAAGGTCTCACCACACCGCAGAAGACCCCACCAAGCATGCTTTTATTTTTCCAGTATTACAGGCGCCTTTAGTGGCCGCGCAAAATGGGAAAACGGCTTATCATCCTTTCACACTAGGGGACATACATGCGCTGGTCGATAAAATGCCGTTGCCTGCTGAGGGAGGGAGACATTGGATGCGAAGGTTTGCGGACATGGCTGTAGGACAGACTATCTGTCTGGGAGATTTCAGGAGAATACTAGCACAACAGACTTCCTATTATGAGGTAGAAAGAGTTGAGGATAGATCAGGAACATCGACAATGAAAGATGACGTGCCTATTTCCTTTAACAATGTTCACAGCAAGCTGGGCAAAGCAATGAGAGAACATTTCCCACAGACAGGGGGAGGTTACGGTTCACTGTCATTTACATTTACACCTGGAGAGGCTGCAGCAACCATGTTGCTCAGGGCACGCCAACAATACACAATGGCAACTGACTACAGTCCAGATAATAATGACCAACATATACAGATGTTCCGTAAGGCAGTGCTTGCAGCAGTGCCGAAAGAAATTAAAAGTCTGATGGAGGACAATCCAGAGGTAGATCAGTTAAACACACAGACGTGGGAACGTCATTTAGCCCATCATTTGAGTAGATTTAACAAACAACATACAGAGGGTAAAACTGAGGAAGAGGAGTTGAGGGTGCAGTTACTGCGAACGCAGCTGGAAATAGCCCGGAAAACAGTTCAGAATGACAAAAAGAATGCCAAACAGTTGATTGTTCACCCAGTAGCGCCGGCCGTGCAGCCACAGGGGCAGCAAAACCCACAAGGGGGCCTTTCCAACCAGGGTCCGCCCTATAGTCAGCCCCAATTTGGCTACGATAATAGCTCTTGGCAACAGAGGGGCAGGTTCAGAAGCGGGGTCAGAGGTCGAGGTGGCTTTGGAATGACTCCTGGATTGGACTTATACCAGAAGGTGTGTTTCATTTGCGGACAGCCAGATCACTGGTTCAAGCAGTGCCCACATAAAGCCCCACCAGGAAGGGGGCGTGCTAGAGGGGGACAGAGAGGGTACGGAGGGGGGAACGGATCAGAGAGACCATATATCCAGACACCCCAGGAGGCTGTCCCATTGTCGCAACAACCGAACCAGGGTCACATTGCCCCTAATGCTATGGCCGCCCCCTATGGCCAGTTTGTCCTGTATGATGGGGAGTACTACGAAGTACTGGTAAAGACGCTGCTAGAAGTCGAAGATTGGGAACCTACGCAGATCGCGGCACTGACATACTCTCCCTCACACAGAGCTTATCGTCTTAAAATCGTCTGACCATGCATATACAGTTGACATGTTGCGTGATCCATACATTAATATGACTGTTAAAGACTCAAAGCTACCATTCCTTGTTGATTCAGGAGCAAGATATTCCACCATCAATTATCCCGTCTTCAAGGCGTCCCTTTCATCTACAACAGTCTCAGTCATAGGGTTTTCGGGAAAAATAGAAAAAATACCGCTTTCCACGCTGGTATCCACCAAGATAGCAGGACAGACATTCTTACACCAGTATATTCTTGCACCTAAAAGCCCGGCTAACCTCATGGGTAGGGATATTCTGATCAAAGTGAATGCCTCCATCCTCTGTTCCCCGGATGGACTGATAATATCATTCCCAAATGGCACAAGCATCAATTGTTCGTTATCTACCATAAAATCAGGTTCTCAGATGATGTTGGCCCAGTCCACTGAGGCAGAAGCAACCCAACATACCACTATATTCTGGGGACTGTTGGACCGACCTCGGGACAACACACCTGGACTATATTCCATTTTTCAACAATGGAAGCCATGGATTAACCTCCTCAGGCCTTATGGCCCCCCCTCCAGACCCCCCCACCTGACGCTAAATTATGATAGAAGAGACGACCAAAGTTATGAATATGAGTATGATAATGAGGTGTCTATGGCCGTTTGGGACGTTACCACGACAAATCTCTTTGTGGGACAGGCGGGTGTGGCTGCGTCGGTTGAGCTCTCTGATGAACAACTGTATTGGTACCGTTTGTCTGCTGAGTCCACACCACACATTCAGGAAGGGTTATGAAGCTAAAGAACTTGGTCCCATGGTAAAGACGCTGCTAGAAGTCGAAGATTGGGAACCTACTCAGATCGCGGCACTGACATACTCTCCCTCACACAGAGCTTATCGTCTTAAAATCTGCACACAAGAATGCATCCACATGGAGAAACACGAAGTAGATAGACATCATGGTAGGGAAAAAACTGACCATGCATATACAGTTGACATGTTGCGTGATCTCCCGTCTGACCTGTGGGCGTCGCACTCTCATGATGTAGGTTTCTGCTTAAAAGCCACACCAGTAACATTTGAGGTGAGCAGCTCTGTGCCTGTGAACCGGTCACAATACCCGATCAAACCACAGGCAAAAGGGGGTGTTGACAAGGCAGTTGAGGGACTGAAGAGAGCAGGGGTGTTAGAACCCTCACAAAGCGTTTGGAATACTCCCATACTTCCTGTATCAAAATCTAGCGGGGAGTATAGAATGGCTCATGATTTGAGAACCGTTAATGCTATTACGACTACAGCTCTGATACCAGTTCCTAACCCCTACACGGCTATCTGTAATATCTCACCTGAACATACATGGTTCACCTGTATTGACCTAGCCAACGCTTTCTTCTGCATACCTCTGGCAGAGAGTATGAGACCTATTTTTTCTTTTACAATAGGAGGGGAGAAACTACAATACACAAGACTACCACAAGGCTTCAGTTTGTCTCCAGGAATATTTAACAAAGTACTCAGGGAACAGCTAGAGGGCGTTACATTGCCAGTGGGAGTAGTATTAATACAGTATGTAGACGACCTTCTCATCGCAGCACCTTCTGCAGCCTCTTGTTTGGAGGCCACCAGAAACCTACTGGTGCGCCTCCACACATCAGGGTTCAAAGTCTCCAAGAAAAAGCTACAATGCACCCGTAAAGAGGTGACATTTTTGGGCAGAGTGATTTCCCCAGCAGGCACGGGCATGTCAGCAGCGCATCAGGAACACATTTTGAACCACCCGAAACCCAAAACGTCTTTTTTGGGTCTCATAGGCTACAGCAGACACTACATCCCAGAGTATAACCTGAAAACAGCTGAACTCAGAAAACTCATCAATGAGAAAGGCATGCGCAATCTCACTGCCACACTAGACTGGACACAAGCGGCAGAAGCTGCGTTCATTTCTCTCAAACAATCCATGTCCCAAGTCACGGCTCTCGCCTCTGCATCCTATGCATTACCATTCTTTCTTGATGTTTCTGAAAATGAAAACACAGTAAATGGGATTCTTTTTCAGAAAAAGGGGGTTTGTAGGACAATATTGATGTATGTCAGTGTTACACTGGACAGAGTGGAAAACAGAGAACCTCCCTGCATGAGACATGCGGCAGGTACAGCACGTATCTTAAACAAGATTTCACACATTGTGATGAGCCATCCTTTGACAGTACTGACAACACACAGCATTGTCTCTTTTGTGAACTCAAGTGCATTCACAATGACTTCAACGAGACAAACAAGGCTGGAGAAAACTCTGACAAAGGCACACATCACATACACACACGAAGGAGTTAACAGCGCAGACACCATAGGTAGCAGAGAGCCCCATAGGTGTGAGGAAAGAATCATCCAAGATGTGAAGCTAAGAATAGATCTCAGAGACGAGCCCATCCCACAGGCAGAAAACCTGTTCACAGACGGCTGTTGTTTTAGACACCCCCAAAACGGCCTCCAAGCAGCCTATGCCGTGGTAAAACAAAAACCTGAGGGAAACTTTGAGGAAGTAGCAGTTGGGGAAGTAACAGGGAAAGTATCAGCACAGTTGGCAGAAGTAATGGGAGTCATTACAGCATTAGAGCTACCATAGGAAAGGAAGTAGAGGTTCTGAGTTCAAAACCATACTTCCAGCAACTTAAGGGATTGGTGGCAGATTTTTCCACCCAGGTTGCAGAGGCAAAAGGGGGACCCGAGAAACACGAAGCGAACACTGCGGAGTTCGTCTGGCTGAAAGCGATCAGACCCAAGTGGCTGAGACCCAGGTTCTCTGGACCCCATCGGGTGATGCAGAGGACATCTCACGCTGTCCGCTTGGAAGGGAAAGGAGACATCTGGTACCACTGGAATCAGTGCGCAGTGGGGAAACCTCCGGGAAGGACCCTAGACGACATCATCACGGACGTGGTCCGCGCAGAGGAGGAGGAACCAGAGGACAACACTCCTATCACCGACCCAGAAGCCGCCATAAGCGGGCTGGGTGAAGAGGACGCCGAGGAACGGCCCTGAGGGAACGAGGCAGAGCGGGGTGGATCAACGCTTCCAGGTGGCGTCTGTCTCCTCCACCGGAGGCTGGCGTGTGAAAGCTGTCATCATCCTCCTCGTCCTGGGCCTGCTGTACCTGTCCAAGGTAGCCCTGCTTGATGAAGCTGTGACCATTCCAACGACAGGTGGCGAGGGCTCTCGCCCCTCGGGGGGAGAAATGAAGGTACTCCTATCTAAGGGCCCAGACCCTGAGGGCAAAATCACACCAACGGGCCAATCAGTGCCTAGCGAGAAAGACAGATTGTTTCCAATCACCACACAAACATTCAGTACGATGAGAGAGAGACAAAGAGAGAGACACAGAGAGAGACACAGAGAGAGAAGAAGGAGGAATGCCCCTCTCTCTGCTCACGAACCACAGAATGTTTCTTTTAACTGCCCAACTGCAATATGTGACTCACCAAACTGTGTTATTAAGTACCCTGTGTTTTTTAGCAAGGGTGGCGACTCCACGGTGTGGAAATCTGAGTGTGCCGCTATGCGGATGATCTCATGCAGATGTCCCCCCCCAAAACGCAGGATGTGCGGTGCACGTCCTTAAGTCGGGGAAACGCGGTCGTTGTGAGGCCGACGGATGCCACGTCCAGAAAACGGGAGATGATGGCGTGCCGAAGAATATCCGCATGTAAAGTACGGTTGCCCGATGAGGAAGAGCAACTGTCGTTGAAGACGTTTATGTGGATGCACGTTAGCGGAACGTTAATACCATGAGCTTGATGTGATGCCTAGGAACTCCAGGTGTGTGACTGGGCCTATAGTTCCTCATGATTAGGAACGCTGTGCTCCTGGAGGATTCTCTTCTTCTTTCTTCTTCTCTTTTCCCAGTTGAGCGGAGTTATAGGTTAGTGAACACTAGATGTGTAAAGGCAACGCATGAGGAGATCTCCCTGAGCAGTGGGTGATTTGAACTGGGGAGAGACAGCTATTAATATTATTTACCCGAATAGCCGGTGCACACATAGTTTCTCCTTACTTGGCTGCCGCTTAAGGCTGAAAGAGTTCCGCTGAACGATGATGGGAACTTTAAAGCGTGTCGTTAATATCTGCTTTGAAGAGCCAGCCTTGGCCTGCACACTATTAAGATTACATTATCTCCGTGCGTAGAAAGGGGGGAACATTGACCTTTGTCATCGAGATTGCCCTGAGCCTTTAACAAATCTTATTAAATAATCTGATGACAGACTGTAAACAGAATAGCTGAAATTTTAACAAACTAAATAACTCAGTTACCTATAATCATTAACCCATGTTTGTATAATGTAGTTAACTCCGTGTGTTGCTGCTAGCATACATAACACCTGACGTGGAAACGTTACTCGTGGATGGGGCTACAGAGCTGCTAGAAAGACGGTCGAACCCGGTACATTCCTCCGTCTGCATGCGGTGCACTTTTGCTAAATGTTTAGACAAATTGCTCGTGCGCCCTTACATGCTAAACTCTTATTGCACTTATGGTAACAAGTATTCTCCACATCGAGACGGGTAAAGTTTAACCACACCTCGGAGCGCATTCTTTCCACCATCTCCGCAGTGTGCTCCGCTGCATGTAGCAGCTGCGTGTGTGTAAACTGCCCCGCCCCCTCGCACACCGACGGGGGAGAGATCTCGTCTGATCGAAAATACATCATAGACGCATTTGTTGTCTTGCATATTAGAAACGAGTTGGCGACACTAAGACTGCGATATAATGTTTTTTAGCAATAATGCATGACATATATTTTATAAATGTCTCCGGTACCGATAAAAGCCCAATACGTTGGAATTTAACGGCGCGTAAAACACACGTGATGACGTCACCAATGAATCGACGACTGAATGAGTTGGTAACTAATTTGGTAATCGATTAAGTCGATTAGTTGTTGCACCCCTACTGCCGAGGAGATGTTGTTGTCGCAAATCCAGCCGTTGGTGCAACGGGAAACGGAATATTCTTAGTGGAGAAGAAAGAGAGAAAAATACGATCATTCAGTCAATAATCATTAAATTAATATTGGGAGTGAATTCCTAATTGATTTAGTATCTGGTCGTGTCATAAACAGGATAATGTGCAGCGACTTGGTCATTGAGGAAAAGAAGCCCTACGAAACGCCATTTATTTCAGGTAACACTGTGTTGAAGCTTGAAACTGCGTTAGTTACTGAGCATTGTAATGGGTAGTAATTACCCGAACTGTATTAGTAATGCAAGTAATACGTTACTGAACTCCATACTGTAACACGTTACACCCAACGCTGCCTGCTGGGACTTACCTAACCCTGAACTAAAGGTAGCAATGCATAGTGTTGAACTTCCTGTCGGCTCCCAGACCGTAGTCGAGGAAACGGGGGGATGACTCTCTGTCATCTCCCAGGGCAGAAGCAACACGCTTCGGGTTCAATAACCCATTTTTTCGGAAATACTGGAGAGAGGCGAGCTCTTCTTGGGAGGTCATTGCATTTATTTAGCTCTTCTGTTTCGCAAGATCACAGACCTTCCTTTTTCTGCTGCCTCGTTATTTCTAGAAAACATGTATCCCGCTCGCTCTACCATACCATGCACACATGCACGCGCCACACCCCTCTCTTAAAGGGGTAGCGATCTCACTCTGGATGACCCAAATGTCATAACGATATACGAAACATCTCGTGAATTTGTTGCAACTGCCTCTTGCCAGCGCTACCCTGACGCCTGTTTTAGAGGTGAGGCGCAGGAGGAAGTAGCTTCAATGGGATGTAGCTTACGCCCTGCCTGCCTGCAGGAGGGGTTGTGGTTGAAGCCAATGGGTAAAGCTTCGCATGCGATGAGGACCCGTTCCGCGTGAAGCCGGAAGCGCCGCCTTTGAGCGGCCCTGATGCCGGTGATGCCCTCTTGAGAGACTGAAGGCGTGCGTCAATTGTTTGCGTGAAGTAGCCCATTTCCATTAGCCGGAGGAACTTCCGTGGAGCCCGATTTCCTTGTCTTTCCTCCCGCGTCCGGGTTTGCGGGGCGGCCGGCTGAAACCGCTAGCCGACTGGGGGACGCCGCCTGTAGCTTAATCCGCAAGACTGCGGAGCTGATGAATAATGCCTGGAGCTGGGACGAAGCCCTGCTGCTGCTTGCGCGTTGACACCTGGAAGACAGCTGATAGGGAAGGGGAGAGCATATATAGAGGGATTAACAGGTGCGATTAGGCTTGTAAATGGAGGGGAGTGATAGGTTAGCTGAGGAGTGGCGCTCCCTGTCATTAGTGCAGGGAGCGAGTATTGCCATGACGTGCAATACGGAGTGATAGGTCTTCCTGTCTGAACTTGCGCTAAGCTTCATTTGTTTCTCTGCCTCAAGTGGACTGGCGGGGACAGGAACATTCTCAAATATGAGTGTGTCTTCTTCTTCATCTTCCTCGATGCCGAAATGAGGACCAAAGGTGATTTCAGGATCACTAGAAATGTTTAGTGATCGCTGTGTGTCGTCCAAAACAATAATGACATCTGTGTAGTCGTCATTTTCACCCGAGACAGAAGTCTCTTCAACTGTGTCGCTGTCAGCGTTTGCAGAAGGTTTTGGCTTTGTGGCAATGTAAAATCGCAACATTGTCATTTGCACAGTTTCGTACATTGTGCTAATTGAAGGGCATGTTTCAGCTGTAAGGCAGTTTTGTTTAAAATCCCACACCTCAAAGTCAAACTCCGATTCAGGTCCTTTAGGTGATATTCCATCAGGAAAAAATAGTGTCTTTCCTGTTTCAAGGATTTCATTCAAACCAGCTGTTCTGGCTCCGCCAATTATTTTGTGTGTTATAGTGACTCCTTCTGGTGACTTCCCGTACTGCATGAAGCAGTTATTTTTAGTTCCCATGTGACAGGAAGTTAGCCTGAGACATTTCAGAATAGCATGTGTGCTCCAGCTAAGGTGGCGTCTGTTCATCCTGTGCCATCCATCATTCATAGCCTTTGAGAAGGCATTTCCTGTAAGTTTTTATGTTTCTACATTATATATCTTTACCTTGAGTGCATTATTGTGATATTTGATCCCAGCTGACATTTTGTAGTTGCTGTATATGCAATATAGCCTAAACATTGCATCTGTACTTTGGCACTGACCTAATTGCATGCCGTCTTGGATATATATCGATGTATACGTAATTATTATGTCATGTAGTTGATATTTACAATTGCTCTTGTTTACGTATTCCTTCAGTTTCACACTGCTTGCTTAGTAAAGCTTCAAAACATCACCTCGTGGTCCTGAGTTTTACTTTGTGAGAGTGTTTATCTCGCTGGTGAACCGAGAAGGAGATTTCGGCGAGGCCAGTATACCAGCATTAGTTGATAGTTGAATTTTTCTAGTGCCACCTCCTTGTTTTGCCCTTACTTGTTGGGTTGTGTTAGTGTCATTGTGAATCCAGCCTATTTCAATATTTCTTGTGGCTTTCAGCTTCTTTGTCTGTGTTTTTCTTGTTTCTGTACCTGATGCGTTTCCTTGAGAACTTTCCGATCTCAGTGTCATTTTTTCCCTCAGTCTTTCATAAAGGCCTTTGTTTCGCTTTGATGTGGGCTTTTTACTTCTACAATGATTAAAGATGGCTATTCGGTCTCCGTAGGAGGGGATGTATTTTTGAAGAGTGGCATCATCCATAAGAACAATGACGTCGCTGTCAATCTGCAAAGAAGAAAGAAAATAAAACACAATCAAGTTTGTGCACATTGTATAACTATTGTCAACCCTTGTACATCGTTGTATATAGATATATACTATTTTGCCATTTCGCAGACCAAATCAGTCCTGTTCATAATACAAAACATTCATTAATTTTCAGAATATTAACCCTTAAAAAGCCAGTTTTTGCCATGATGGTACTGTTGATTGATGATATGATTGATCAGTTCGATGCGTAACATTCTTTTAAGACCAGAGTGGTGCTTGCCCCACGAGGACGCATACGGCAGTTTGCGTAACTAGTGCAGCGTTTCTCAAAGTGTGGGGCGTGCCCCACTGGTGGGGCGCAGAGATGTGATAGGTGGGTCGCGAATGGACGCGATGAACGGGAGATTATTTTTTTTATTTAAAAAAATAAAATGTTTTGGACCTCAGGCCGGAATCAAACCTGGGTCCTCGCGGGCGGTAGTGGATTATTACAGCCGGAGACTCGCAACGGCGGTGGACTTTCACAGCACCGCTGCACCGGACCTGCCGGAGCCGCCAGAGCCTCGCAACGGCGGGTGTTTGCGGCGGCGGATGCGGTACCGGCGCTGTGAATGTCCACGGCCCACCTATGCCAGAGCCAGCGGCCCACCAACGGCAGCTTTCAGTAACGTTAACATTAGAGACTGACATGATACGCAGCAACACATACTAGATCCAATTACCCACACTGTCCTGCTGTTTTAATCTCCTTCAGACAGTACAGCAGGATTCATATTCATATGCTGATAATTCTGTGATTGTGGGGTAAAAGGACAATGGCCCAAACCCCTGTGGTAAAAATGCTACAGTACCGAGAGGGGTTTTACTGGGCGAATTTTGGGAATATATAATTAGCAACTGCCTCCTTGCGTTGTACTTTGACCACTGATCTCTAAACTGTTACAGGCAAAATAATTTGAGTCTTTCTAACTCAGAGGGGGAGTCCAGGTCTCGGGACACATTACCTATAAGAAGTCTAGCACACTGAGGTTAAATAAATCCAACCCTTTCCACTCTGTCTCTTTCTAATCATACTATCTGTCTTAGTTGTTAAATGCCATCTAAACAACATAGTTAATGTCTACTAATGATATTACAAAAACTCACTCTAAAAATGGTTTCATCCATTGTTACATATTTACCCAACACAACTCTTAAATACCTACATGTTTCCAGCATCACATATTCCACACACTACGAAAGAACATCTCCATATTTTCTCCAATATTTTAAATCCCACTGTTACTTAGAACAATAGTAAACCTGCAGAGCACACTAATCAGATCACAGTAATGAAATTTGAATCAAGTGTATGTCTACTTTCCACCATACTTATTACTTTTGCTGAACATTTATTTATATTGTCTAAATTCCTTGTCTATGATGTGCAAACAGTTTGAGTGTAAAATGTGTTTTTCTCAATGTATTTACACTACAGATTATTGAGTTTACTCATCTCCTGGTGCTGTCGTTGTAAAAAATGTTCAATTCCTTATTGTTTTGTACCAGTTTTCCAAAATCAGTTCTAACTGCCGTGCCGTTTCAGGAAAGGTGGCGGTACGGCTACACAATGTGTAAAAAGGTGCCAACATGTTCCTTTTTTAACTTTGATCCGGAGCGCATCTGCAGTGCGTTCTACAACTTCCCATGGTCCACTCCATACAGGTTGCAACGAGTTCATCTTGTGGATTTTTACATGTACCCAATCACCTGATCCAACAGAAATATTCGTCATGGCCCTGGCATATGCTTCCGCCTCAATATTTCTGATATCTAACACTGGTTCTCCTCTGTATTGTGAGGTGCTACCTTGTGGTGGATATTGCTGAGTGGGGCAATCTCTGGCCAGATGTCTACAATCTCCACATATGAAGCAGCCATCATCCCTTCTTCCTCTTGATCGTTGCTTTCCTCTCCATTGTCCCTTTTGTTGATGCTGTATGGGAGTGTATACCTGTGCTTGCGGCTGTACTTGGTTAGGAAGATACACAGGTATTTGCTGTTGAATATACTGTGGTGCTTGTGGCTGTACTTGCGTAGGAAGATACACAGGTATTTGCTGTTGAAGATACTGTGGTGCTTGCGGCTGTACTTGGGTAGGAAGATACACAGGTATTTGCTGTTGAAGATACTGTGGTGCTTGTGGCTGTACTTGCGTAGGAAGATACACAGGTGTCTGCTGAACCTGGTTTTGTGGACATACACTTCCTCCTCCGCTTTGTTGAACTGTTGGAGGTGTCCTCCCTGCCTTCTCTGCTAGTATGGCCATCTGCTTTGTCGATTTCTTGTTTTTATTAGCTTTGGCATCTTTCTCAGCTACTTGTATCTTCAAAAGTCTTAGTTGTAGTGTTTTCATTTCTTTGTCATTTTCCCACTTTGTTGCCTGGTATTTCATATCGTGGTGAATGAGATGGAGTCTCCATTCTTCAATGGGTTTAGCGACTAATCCCACCACGTCTCCCAGGCCTGCCTGCACTGATCGAGGAAGGGCTTTAATGACAGCGTTCTTCCACAACATTACAACAGCCGGAGAAACGTCATGCCGTTCTCCAGTGTAGTCCTCCCACACTCCTTCACATCTCTTCAAGAAGGAAAGTTTCTCCTGAAAGTTGTGCAGGCCTGATCCTGGGTTACCCAAGTGTTTGTTTGAGTTTATTGCTGCCAAAGAAGGTTCGACAAGTTATCACATACAAGGGTTCACTTTTTCCACCAGCACTGTGAATGTTCATATTCAATAAAGACATGAAAGATTCTAAATGTTTGTGTGTTATTAGCTGGAGCACATTGTGATTCCAAAGGGTTCAGATGCTTTTCTTGCCACTGTAAGCATGTCTGCTCACTGAAGGGAATAAAGAAATATTAAATGAAGTGCCTATGAAGAATGTCCCCATGAAACTCATACCATATCATGCATTAGTATGAACAACTTAAAAGGTTTGATGCATTAACATATTAACTCAAAGTACTAGTACATGCTGTACTATACTTTCAATTTGTTTCATGTAACAATCCCCTTAATGCTTGCAATATTATAAACTGTGTACTTGTAATAATTATTGATGGTATTTATTGTTTTCTTTTGCTTAGTTGAACTTACTTTCAAATTATATTTATATCTGTACTAGTTGTTTTTAGCAGTTAGAAAACACTTGCTAATTTACACATCCAGTAAGCGTCTAGCTACATTAGATAACATGTAGAGCTGGTAGACCACAACGGTTTTAAAGGGTGTTTTAAACAATACAAAAAACTTAAAGCAACTGATTGCTGAAAACAGCATTGATCTAATCCAATCCTATCCAACTTTATTTATACAGCACATTTAAAAACAAAAGTGCTGTACATCAATAAATATATAAAAAGCAGCATAAATACATTTGGGCAAAACAGATAGGACATAAAACAAATGTAAAACATGAGACAATAAAACCATACTTATAGCCACAGGCTGAAAACTCTCATGCATGAGGTAAGAACAATATAAAACACAAAAAAAAAAGACTGACCAGTCTTATACGTGGTCTGCAAAAGCACGGGAGAATAAGTGGGTCTTTAACATGACTTAAAAACAGGCAATTTGGGAGCAAGTCCAGGGCAGATCATTCCACAGCCTGGGGGCTGCTCCAGCAAAGCCCCCCCCCCCCCCCGCTGGTTCAACCTCGGGACCACAATGAGGAATCTGTCAGCAGACTTCAGTGACCAGGACGATGTAGATCAGGGGTATTCAACTAAAAATTCAACGAGGTCCAGTTCGAGAAAATGTCCCCATGCAAAGGTCCGGAACATCAAAATGTCTAAGTTGCTTTATGAATTAGTGTGATATATATTGAAGTAGCTGCTTTATCAACGTCTGCATGTAATCAACAACTGACTGCCAAATAAAGAAAGTACAATTTAAAAAAAAAAAAAAAAAAATTTGTATTGTCAATTAACATTGAACTATACAGATATAGGCTACAGTAAAATACTGTGGATATGTGCAATGTTCCTCTCGGGCTGCATTTAAAAATAAAATAGGTTTTGAAAATATGTGCATCTTAAAAGTGCTTAATTTTAGATAAATAAAATAAAGTGTAGCATCAGCTTGAGTTTCCCTTTTTCTTTGTTAACCGTTTCACATCATGACTTAACAGTTTCAGACGATTATAGAACAATATCAGTCTTTACACATCATAACAATTGAACAGTTTTAAAGTGTCTCTTTCTTTCCCTCTTATATTGCAGTCCCTCACTCACTTTGTTTTAATTCAGTGAGAGAATTGAGCTGGAGCTTGTCCTGCCAGGAGTTTAGATCTGGGCTGAAATGGTGTCAGGGCCATTCTCATACACTGAAAAAACTGATTATGACCCCTTTTAGATGTTACATGTTTTAATCTAGCCTTTTTTAATAGATTTGAATGTGTTATTGCATCCTTCTTATCTTTTTTAATTAATCTTAACATATATTGTCACTGTTTAAAACAAGCTCATTTCATTCATTTAAAAGTAATTAGAAAAAAATATGTACAATTTAATTACCACATATACTATCCTGTCTGCGCATGTGCATACACAAGCAGCCCGCCACTTTTCCCTCCATTTTCCATTCGGAAGGACCATCACCTGACTGCCTGCGTAGCTCCTCTGTCGCAGGGGCGGATCTACCGGGGTGGCATGGGGTGGCAACTGCCACCCTAAACAATAGCCTTGCCACCCCAGCTGCCACCCCAGTTGGCATCTTTGTTTTGAAAGAAAAGTTGTGGCTCATCGGACATTTATGAGAGAAAGTCTCTAATGTCCGAGTGCAAGTGAATGCAGCACAAGATGCACGTCATGTAACCCCTCCCCCGGTCCTGGCGCGAGAGTGGAAATATGATTGGTGGCGAATTCACTTGAACGTGGGAACGGCGCAAAACGAGAAGCCTTTCGGACCCAAGCACTGAAGGAATGAGGTTTGCGGTCTACACTGACAGAGAAGAGACAGTCAGTTTGGCTGTACTCAGCATTGAATCAAAACGCACTACAGCTGTTGATCTTAATAAGTTTGTGAGGCGTTTTGCTGAACAAAATAGTAATCGCCGCATTCAGCTGTAATAGACATGCCAACTTGATGCTCTGCTCACGGATGACTCGATGAGAATAACAAACTGTTAAGATGATGACCTTGTATGCGTGTATATATTTTTTTCTTTGAGGGGGTCTGCCCCCAAAAAACAGTTTTAAGTCCTGAGAAAGTAAAATAAGACGGTGTGTAAAACTACACTGCCCAGCCAACAGAAAGTAACCACTTTGATTTAACTAGGCCAGTAGGTAAGGACCTTCCACTGGATCATAACTGCAGCGATGTTTTATCTGAATACACGTTTTTTAACCCTAACTGATGCAGTTAGTCACTTCTTTAATGTTTGTTCTTTCTGATGTAAAGTCAAGGTTGTAACTGTATATCAATAATGATATAATTACTTGTTTTTCAAATTTGAAGGAGGGTGAGCAAGCATCTTGATGAACATTCATCATTAACTCCTCCAAAAAATATAGTTTATTCAATAATAAATGAATATGTGAATCATAACAGTTCTTCACTATATCTGTAAAGCGTCTTTGAGCACCTGTAAAAACGCTAACAAATTAAATCTATTATTATTATTATTATTATTTATTAACAGTGCAATCACTGTTAATAAATAATAATAATAATAGATTTAATTTGTTCCTAACAGCTGATAGGAATAATATGATTGTTAATAGTATCATATTCATTCAGACAAACATCGATGAGACAGTTAATTAATGTACTTATTGCAGCAGTCTGCATAGATTTGGTACCCCTGCTGGTCTAAGAGTGAAACAAACTCATTCAGTTATTGTTCAGTTAAAATTCATTAAATTACGTCTGCCACCTTATAAGGCTTTACTGATGTGCCACAATAATATCACCTATGTGATTGAGTTAAAATATTAATATTGTGGCTTTCCAAGTTAACATTGATTGTAGGGGTGTAACGGTTCACAGAGATTTCGGTTCGGTACGTACCTCGGTTTTTAGGTCACAGTTCGGTTCGTTACGTTTTCGGTAAAGCAGAACAAATTATCACAAAACATTAAAAAAAAATGTTTAATTAGTGTTAAACTGTGACTAATGGATTCAAATAAATACAAAATATAGTAAAATAAACATTAAGGTGCAGCATTTCAATGAACTGAAATAATCTGTATTTGAACTGTACTAGTACCTAAGCAGCCAGCTTGACATTAGGACTTGCTTGTCATTGTATTTCCATGTTGTTTAAAGAAAGATGAACTTGTCCACATTGCTTGCTGAAATGGCAGATCTGCTGTCACTAACAATGTCTCCTGCTGTGGAGAACACCCTCTCGCTAGGGACAGTGGCAGCAGATAAAGGATATTTGGCGTTTGTAATAGCTTTGGCTCGGTCTGAACTTTTTGCGAGTGGTGGAGGCTTAAATGCTAGTGGGAGTTGGGTTTGCACTTCAGTCTTTTTTCTTTTGGTACCGGTGATATTCACATTCCGGTGATGCCTTTTCAAATGAGTGTGATGTATTGCCAGCCGCGTAACCAATGTTAGTTGAACAATGCCGACAAACAGCTTTGGTTCGGTCCACCTGTCTTTGTCCGTCATCCTTGTACGTAACTGCGAAACCAAAATGTTCCCAAACCGGAGACTTCAAAGATGCTGGAGGATTTTCAGCTCAACTTTATCTGCGTTCGCCATTTCGACAGTTCCTCAAATTACTGACTACATTTGAACGCATCCCTGTGACCAGCTCTCATAGTATGCCTCTCGTCCAATGAAATAACTTGGTCGCTCTATGATATATACCTGAGATTACTTCCAGAAAGTTGTTCATGTTCTCAATTTTTTACGTTTAACGCTATATTCGTTCGGTACACACGTGTACCGAACCGAAGGGCCCGTACAGAATAATTTCAGTACTGGTACGTGTACCGTTACACCCATAATTGAGTGATATGATTGCGATTTAAATAAACATATACTTCTGTCAGGGGATGCCACCCCTCAAAATCTCCTGCCACCCTCTTGCCACCCCATGAATATTTGTCTAGATCCGCCCCTGCTCTGTCGTGAGGTGAAAGTTCTCCACGGCTCTCCGTTTTAAGTAAGTAGCTCATTCATAGCCTTGGGTGTATTATATTATACTTAAACAGGTAGATTAATAGCTAACATTAACGCTATTGACTGTGTGTTTTGATAGATTAACATTAGCAAACGTAGGCCTACAGCAGCTAGCTAACTGTTAGCCTACTGTTAACCTAGCTTAGTTGTGTAGTAATGTTTAAGTAACCTAATTGAAGTGTAACATGTATCATTAACATTATAAGATAACTTGATACTGCTCTCAAATTAAATACGTGATAAATTCAATCTTTGTCTTGTTAGACTTTATTATTAGTTTGTGGCTAATACAAGTTGAATACTGCCTGTTACTATGCTTTTTTTTTTGTAGCTTCACCTGGCTTGTATACTGGCCATTCCTAGCCTACTGTGTTCCTGACCGGCTGTAAGTATGTTTTTTGTTTAACTTGTTCTTATCACTGTGGTAATATTAGGACACAACTAAGCATGTGAAATCACGTTGGTTTTTGGTAACGTTACTCTCTGGCGGCAAGGGGTTAATGTTACTGAGGCTAACGTTCATATAACGTTTCACACGAGTACTTTTCCCCCCGAACCTTATTTCCACCCCCAGATAGTCCCTGCTAGCGAGTTATTACTTTCCTGAGGAGGAAATGGTTCGTGGGTGTGTCGGCCCCACTACACCGCAAACAACTTCACGGCGTATACTGTAGTGCTGGGGGGAAACGATTATTTTGAAAACGATTAATCGGGCGATTATTTGATCGATTAGTCGACTAATCTAACGATTATTTTTCTGTTGTTCAATTCATAAAAAACGTAATGTAAAAAAAACGTAATGTAAAAAATAATTTTTTCACGATACTGTGTCTCAGGGGATCTTAATATTTAAGAACCTATTAATGTGTTATACCAGATTAACGGAAATAATCTCAGCTAACTGACGATACAAACCATGTTTACCAAAACAAAACACAAGTCTCATAAGAAGCATCTAAATGACCCCTGAGCGAAAAATGCTAACGGACATTGGCACAGAACTCAAGATAAAAGTACCCTTATTACTTATCGTAGCTGCACATACAATATATCCGATTAAAGCTGAGACTCCACAGATTATGTAGGTATATAGTATTATCACTGAGTGATCCGGACTCGCGACAGGGGAAGCAAATACAGTCATCACAACACGTACCTTCACAGAGCTTCTAGGGAGATCGTCTCACCGCCGTAGCTGTCAATCTGATCAAAAGACGTGTTCAATGCTATGGTTCAATGGCATTCAAATGAGAAAAAACGCGGCTGAATCGGTTAATCCATAGGTTTTTAACGTCTATGTATAAAAAAATGATTGAATTTATAATCCATAATTCCATTTTATGTAAAAATCGGAGAGCAAATGCTAGCTGCTAATGGTTGCCACCACAGCTAGCTGCTGCTTCCGGTCAAGCAGCAGTCTCAGTGAGATATAAATATATAAATATCTTTGCGTTTTGGACTAACTTTAAAATATTCCCATGCTTTTGAAGACCTAGGGCGAGATGTTTTCGTTTGGGGGCTTCGTGCGCAATCCTGTGAGGAGGAGGTGGTAGCCGTTTCAGTCTCCATTGTGTTTGAAGTGCGATTGCGAACTGCTTGTTGCTTTGGGTGACCCACGTGTGTGTAGCGACGCGTCGACGCGGAAATATGTCGTCGACGATATTTTGAAGTCGACGCGTCGCTACAGCACTAGTATACTGCCACCGGAAGTCCCCGGAGTTGGGGACTGGCTTCTACTGAAGCCTTCCGAGTAAATCGCCAGAAGCGCCGACACCTCCTCATCACTCCACCTCTCCCATGTATTATTTTGTGTTGCCATAAGTTAGTCAAAAATAGTTAGTGTTGCCGACACACCCACTAACCTTTTCTCCCCAGGAAAGTACCACCTCTCTAGCAGGACGGTCTGTTTATCGGTACTTGAGACATTTAACATTATATTGCAGTCTTAGTTTCGCCAACACCGTTTATAATATGCAATAAGACAAAATGCGTCGATGTATTTTCAATCTTTCCAATCCAGAGGAGAGATCTCTCTCTCTCCCCGTCTGTGTGCGAGGGGGTGGGGCAGTTTATACACACGCGGCTGCTACATGCATGCAACACACACACATGGTGGAGAGAGAACTAAGCGCTCCTAGGTGTGGTTAAATGTTACCCGTTTTGAGGTGGACAATGCTCTTTGCCAAAAGTGAGAAATCATTTATTGCTTTTGGCTATAGAATAGAATATATAATCATTTAATGTCATTATACATGTACAATGAAAGAAAGAAAAGCTTCTCCATTTTTAAAAGCTGCCATAAAGTGCAATAACAGTTTAGCATGTAAGGGCGGTAACACAAGCAATTTGTCTAAACATTTAGCAAAAGTGCTCCACATCCAGTCATATTTAAAAAATTTAAAAAAACGTTACATTGTTTGTCACAAAGGAGTTTGTAGGATTTTGAGTCATTGGCCAAGTCAGTAATCATTGGCAATCAATTACCTTTTTTCATTTAACATTATTATTTTTAATTTCTGCTCATCTTTATTTGTATTGCATGTTTTGCTATCTGATGTTGGTGTGATGCGGAACAGAACCTTACTCACAATACTCCATATTGATGAGGTAAGTTATATATTTCACATGGTGAATGGTGAAATGCCTATTTGCTGTACACATCGAGCTGCTACAGAGCAACATGATCATACATTTTAAATGGTGTTTCTGTCTATCTGATAAGTCCAATATTCACATCTTTTAGCTCTGTTTATGCTCTCCACCAACTCCTTAGTAAAGTATTTGGCTCTTTAGCTGCTCAATGTTCCGCTTTCTTCACCAGCTATTCTCTAACTGTCAGTTTGATTGTCTGAAGAAAACAGCTGCTGCTGGAATTGGGGTTTTCACTTTATACCTCAACATTTTACCCATTGTCAATTAAAGTATTAGCAAGGTTGAAACAACCATACAGCTTACAAGTCTAGTTCTGATTCCTTGCAATTACCTTAGATTCATATAAATACTTTGGTTAGAACACACTGTGCACCAATACACGTCTTATCAAGGACTTGGTTAATGAGGTCAACATTAGAATCTATCCTTTAATTATATAGTAGATACAAAATATCATTACACCAATGGCTGAATGTGCTCTTTGTCTTTTGTCGTTTTGTTTTTGCATAACAGATACACGCTGAATTCCAGCGCATAACAACTATCCCACTTGAAACAGCCTTCATGGCGCAGTTGGACAGCCATCTACCTCAGCTGACATCTGTCTTCCAGAAGAAGGGAGGAGTTGTTGGCCAGAAACTAGCCAAACATCTGGCGATCTTGCAAAAGGTAAATGTGTGTATACTGTTTTATACAAATTGTCATATACTCTATGGAGCAATTTTATGAAATGTACTTGTCTAGTACCGTATAGAGCCCCATTTGCCTCACAACAGCCTGGATTACTTGCCAGGTTCAAGAATGCAAGACACATTTCTAAGGAAATCTGATCTTAATAAGGCAATAGTGGCATACTGGGTATAGAAGCAGGCTTGTGACTGGAAAGGTGCAAATGCAATCCCCAGGTGGGGAAAGTGAAAAAGCAGAACCTGCCTTGAGCAAGTCACTTAATCCTCAGTTGCCAACAGATCAGACTGTGGTTGTACTAGGCAGATTCCAGGTGTGAACTGTGAAGAACGGAGCATTGGTCTTGGTGAAAAGCCCCTGGATGAGTAGAATTTGTAAACAGTGCTATCGCCCTAACACATTCAGACCTCTGACATTGTAATACATTTACAGTAAGTCACAATTCTTTAACATACTTAAGTTAGGGCATTCCATTTACATGTATAATGAAGTCATTGTATATATTATATTGTATATTTAGGTTACTACAGGTTGTAAATCTTCTACAATTTATAGACAATTTTGTTATTATTGATGTATTTAGAAATATTTTAATAATTACAATTTTTTTACACAGGCAACAAGTGATGTTAACCTTAAAAGGGAAGCAATCCTCAAGGCTCTTTGCATCCACCTTGGTGAGGATGATGGACATCTCATTCGGGAGTATATGGTGAGTCATTGTAATTGCATTTGCCAGTCACATGTAGTGTTTTATGATCCTAGTGTCAGGCATCCATTTTAGATCATTATGTTTTACCTTATAAGGAGCATGAAGGTTGAGAATATTTATATGTATGTATGTTGATATTCAACAACAGACTAAAGCATTTCAAACCATCAGCTTGGTTATTTATACGACGAGGTTGGCTTTATTCATAGTTTTTCTTATTGTCCAATGGAAAGACCATAATCAACAATGTCTTTGTCCATCTGCCAATCCTCTCTGACTCCTGACACTCAGCACCAAGCTTATTGGTTCCTACGTAAATCTTTAAAAACACCTCACACATATTTAGTTTGATTCAGAAATATATACAATATGACCAGCTTTGTTTTAAGGGATTAATAGGTATGTGAGCAATATTACAAAAAAATTATACGATAAAGTATGTCATTAAAATTACATATATTGAATAAATACATGTTTTTTCTTTAAATATACAGGACATGGAAGGAGATGACGTCACCAGAGACCTGCAGAAATCTACCATGGGCATATATGTCATCAACAAGGAGGGTGGAGAACCTGGACATTATGACGACGTTGGGATTTTTGTTGAAGGACTAATTATTCTGGACAACATTGGATCTGTAGCCCGAGCTTGTGCCATCATGCTGGGAGTCATCTATACTAGTGCTGGGGGGAAACGATTATTTTGAAAACGATTAATCGGGCGATTATTTGATCGATTAGTCGACTAATCTAACGATTATTTTTCTGTTGTTCAATTCATAAAAAGCGTAATGTAAAAAAAAATTTTTTCACGATACTGTGTCTCAGGGGATCTTAATATTTAAGAACCTATTAATGTGTTATACCAGATTAACGGAAATAATCTCAGCTAACTGACGATACAAACCATGTTTACCAAAACAAAACACAAGTCTCATAAGAAGCATCTAAATGACCCCTGAGCGAAAAATGCTAACGGACATTGGCACAGAACTCAAGATAAAAGTACCCTTATTACTTATCGTAGCTGCACATACAATATATCCGATTAAAGCTGAGACTCCACAGATTATGTAGGTATATAGTATCATCACTGAGTGATCCGGACTCGCGACAGGGGAAGCAAATACAGTCATCACAACACGTACCTTCACAGAGCTTCTCGGGAGATCGTCTCACCACCGTAATCTGATCAAAAGACGTGTTCAATGGCAATAAAATGAGAAAAAACGCGGCTGAATCGGTTAATCCATAGGTTTTTAACGTCTATGTATAAAAAAATGATTGAATTTATAATCCATAATTCCATTTTATGTAAAAATCGGAGAGCAAATGCTAGCTGCTAATGGTAGCCACCACAGCTAGCTGCTGCTTCTGCTAGGCTATGCAGCAGTCTCAGTGAGATATAAATATATACATATCTTTGCGTTTTGGACTAACTTTAAAATATTCCCATGCTTTTGAAGACCTAGGGCGAGATGTTTTCGTTTGGGGGCTTCGTGCGCAATCCTGTGAGGAGGAGGTGGTAGCCGTTTCAGTCTCCATTGTGTTTGAAGTGCGATTGCGAAATGCTTGTTGCTCTGGGTGACCCACGTGTGTGTAGCGACGCGTCGACGCGGAAATATGTCGTCGACGATATTTTGAAGTCGACGCGTCGCTACAGCACTAATCTATACACTGAACATGGCTTACCCCAAAGAGCTAAGGTACTACTATGAATTCATTCAGAAAGTGCTCTTGCAAATGGATGGTGAAAGACTTTCCCCCAAAGTCCTTGGACTGAAGAACAAGATACATGCTGGACTGTAGGATTTCTTCAGCCGCTCTTGTGAACCGATGCCATTAAAGCGTTACAAAAACACCAGTCAAACCTCAAAGGTTGGGAGAAGAATGTGGAAATCTCGATGGACTTGGACTTGGACTTGGAATTGCACACACGCTTGGACTTGGAATTGCACACACACACGCGCGCGCACGCGCGTGTGTGTGCAATCCAATCACCTCTGGCATAAGACTCCGGCCCTGACTCCTCCACTTCGCCAGATCGTAGACGCTGTACCCACAGTCAGTCTCTAGCTTTGGAAAGTCTTCGATTGCGATTCCCTGTTTGACCTGTTTTCTCCTGTGCCTGCAGCTTCAAGCCAGCCTGACTCCTAGCTCCTGTCTCCAGACCACCTCCAACGTTGGACGCTGTCCCGCTCCTCCTGGCTCTTCTCCCTGCACTCTCCAACCTGGTCAGACCTCCGTTCCCCTCTCCCTTGGACTCCGTCTAGCTTCCCTGGCCCAGACCCCCAGTAATATTCAATAAATGTTATTATTGTGCTTGAAACTCCTGTCTTGCTCTGCTCCTGGGTTCCCTGCAAGCCTTAACAGTGGCCAGATTGTACTGTTAAGGCTAGCAACCCAAGAGCAGAGCAGAGACAGGAGGAAAGAGTTTCAAGCACAATAAAACTGTTTATTGAATAATACTGGGCAGTAGGCAGGGGGGTCTGGGCCAGGGAAGCGACGGAGTCCAAGGGAGAGGGGAACGGAGGTCTGACCAGGTTGGAGAGTGCAGGGAGAAGAGCCAGGAGGAGCGGGACAGCGTCCAACGTTGGAGGTGGTCTGGAGACAGGAGCTAGGAGTCAGGCTGGCTTGAAGCTGCAGGCACAGGAGAAAACAGGTCAAACAGGGAATCGCAATCGAAGACTTTCCAAAGCTAGAGACTGACTGTGGGTACAGAGTCTACGATCTGGCGAAGTGGAGGAGTCAGGGCCGGAGTCTTATAGCAGAGGTGATTGGATTGTGGACGCCTGGCTCCCACACACCTGTCTCCACTCACCTGTCTCCACTCCTACACTCACACACAGGAGGTGGAGGCCATGACAGTTGCATGTTGTTTTTATCGAATCAGAAGATGTTTAAGACACATGCTTCATGTTACGTCATTTTGTACAAGATAATAAAGTAAGAGTATGTATCAAATATGTTGTTTGTTTTATTTTAATATATTGAAAGTTAACATAGTAATAATGGCTGAAATTGTTTAATTAAATTCAACTTAATTTTTGTATGTAGGAATTAAACTATTGAATTGATCTGAATGTACAAAAAGAAAAAGGGTTACAGTTACATAATCCATGTTAGTATACTTAACATGGGTTTAGTGAGTAAATTCTACTCAAAATAGTTGAGCTGAAAATTATCAGTATAATTAAGTTGAAATTAATTCAAAAATAATAAGTACAGTGCACTTAAAAAATATATCTGGATTTAGATAAATTAATTTCGTGCAACCACTTACCTAAATAAAATTAAGTAAATTCAACATAACAATTTTTTCAGTGTACACACATGCAGGTGCTCATTGGTTAGCCTCGGTTAGCTCATTGGTTAGCCTCGGTTAGCCTGCCCTGGAACCATATTTAGTTTCTGTGAACTCAGTTCTGACTTGAGAGGGAATGTTTGGTCAAACACTTTGTGTTTTGTCTCATAGTGGCGTGTTGTCTCTTTTAATGAGCACCACGGTCTCTGAACAAATGAGACACACTGGTTCTGTGCTCCCAGTGGGCAGGATGAACATGAATGAGAAGAATCTCTTCTTCTGTGTTTCTCTCCCTGTATCGCTCACTCGTCTCTTTCGCCCCCTGTCGGCAGCGGTTAAAATAGAATCGTCCCGTCAAAATTGAAATCCCCTATTAATGTATTGATTATAGGTCCGGGTCCGTATAGGTCAGCGTCTGGGTCCGGACCGCGGTCCGCCTGTTGCCGACCCCTGATGTAGGGTGTATGAGTTCTGCCAGGTAAGGTGGGGCCAAACCATTAAGGGCTTTGTCGGCAAAAAATACCATTTAAAATAAGACTCTAAACTTTATCAGAAGCCAGTGTAGAGATACCAGTACATATGTAATGTGCTCACACTGTTCTCGTGAGAAGGCGAGCAGCAGCATTCTGAAATAGCTTTAAGAGGGAGATGGAAGCCTGGCTAACTCCAACATAGACAGCATTACAGTAGTCAAGTTTAGTTGTGATAAACTAACTTGTGTTATCCTCTCAAAGTCATTAAAAGAAAGCAAAGGCTTGACCTTTGATAACATTTGCTGGATTTTACAACAGAATTAATTTGTTGATCCAAACGTTAAATGTCATATGCAGTTCAGGGATGATTCACTACAGAATAATTCACTGCAGTTATCACTACCAGCAAGTTTCTTGACATTACTCATTGTCAGTAATCTATTTTTAAACAAAAAACGTTCATGAAATAAGCTTAAAAGGTCAGCTAAAGAGAAAGTTGATTGTAGGTGTACTATTTAGTGTGTGACGAAGGAGCTCGGGATCTACTCAGACACGAGGGTTGCGTTCCAATAGTCCATTTAGCTTAGGAACCTTCCTAACCAAGTGAAATTACCCGGAAGTACGTCAGTGGCAGCCATGTTAAGTGCCGTTCCAATTCTCGAAATGAAAGGAAAGGAGGTTTCAAACTTCCTTTATAACCTCCTTTAGCTTAGGAACCACTGGACCTCCCTAACCGAAAGGAGAGGAGAAAATGCTGCCCCACAATGCATTTCAGCCGCAGCATTTGCCATCACAACAGTCGGCCGTTCACGGAAACAAACGATTATGACGGAGAAGTTATATCATGAACGTTACGGTGCTTATTAAGCATTTTAAAACGTATAGGTAAGTTGCCAAAGTGCTTTGTTTTGAACGTTCATCAGTATTATAATCAAAAAGAGAAATATGAACGTTAGTTTTTACTGAAATGATCAAATAAAGTCAACATTTCACAGTGTTTACTGAGCTGTGTGGGGTTTGTTCAACTTTAAAAAGATGTTTGAATGGTGATATACACAGTGATAGATGTTAAGGACTAACGTTTATAATAAATACATTTGTATTTATTTTAAGATCTTTTCATCAATCATACGTATTGGGATCATTTGTATTAATGTGGACCGGAGGGAGAGGGTGACGAGCATAAGTTTCACTTTCCTTTTTTATTTCAATTCCAACTTTGGTCATGAAGAATATGTTTCTCTGTTGTCCACGTTCATAAAGCATAAAGCAACAGCATTAGAGCACGGTGCAGAGTCTCTAGATGAGTTTACAGTAGTCCCTCTTTCTTATTAAACATCCATGTTGTAGTCCTCTGTATAGAAAACTGTAGTTTCCATAGTTTCCCCACAGCAGCAGACGCACATTCATGACGTCCGCTGGCGCATCATAAACACGTCGGATAGTGAAAGTGCATTCGGATTCTCTAAAGTACCGCAGTCTCTTCTCCTAAGTCCTTTTGAATTCTCCTATCCACTATCCCTTAACCCCGTGACGTTTCACTCAGAGGTCAAGGAATAGGAGATAGGGTTAGAATTTAGGAGCTGATTTTTGGATTATCGGAACGCAACCTTGGTCCTCCTGCCAGCCCATCAGCAACACACCTCAAAGAGTGTTACATGTATACTAGTATCCTGGGTATAACTGCTGTATGTTTTTGTATTCCGATGTATATATCCTGTCCCTGTTTTGAGAAACGTGGATATGCTCTATACGTAAGCTACTTTGAGAGAACCTTGATGTGTCCATGTTTTGTTTTTTTCTCATGTTCAATGGAAACAATATTGTATAATTGTATAATATTGTACATGTCATTATGGATTGATCTGATCTGCACTCGGGTTGGATTAACCTGTCAATAGATCTACGTTGAGCTGTGCTGGAGACTCTCAAAAAGGTCTGATGTCTGCCAGTTCTCAGATGTGCATGGATTAACAGATTCATACACAAACGTGTGCAGGCCAACATTAAGAGGAATGGCTGCACAGAATGTCACAAAGGCTTAGTGGCGAAAGACCCTTCCTTAACTGAAGGGTTTGGTTTTAACCCCTCTTTCAGCATGTACCCTCTGAGCATCCAATGAACCTGACAGTGGATCTCAATGACCTTATCAGCTTCAGGGAAGATCTCTCATACAAGTTTCCTATTTATACCAAAAATAACCGATTTCTATTAAACCATAAAACTGAACGCAATGGACATTTTAACTGTTTAAAGCAACGGATGTATCCACCAGCTTTTTAGCCCAGTACTGAAAGTAGTCTTACTTCAAGAATGTGAGCACAGCGTCCTCTGCTGATGGAACCCATGTACTGCACATCAGAGTTAGGCATGGATGTGTAAAAAAATGAGAATGGCAATTATGCACAATCAATGTTAGTGTTTTTGAATCCAAATATACTTGGTGTCCATTGAACATGGCAGCCAGTAAAGTTGCATGGTACATTTGGCCTTCTTTAGTGCAATTGTCTGTGGATTCTGATTTGACAACGGAGGAAATTATAGAAGCAATTGATGCCATGAATGCCGGCAAAGCAGCTGGTCCTGATGGATTACCAATCGATATTTATAAGAAATTCAAGAGGAAACTTTTAACTCCAATTATGGAAATGCTTCAGGAATCCTATACAAACGGGTCACTCCCTCCCTCATTGAGAGGTGCCATGATCGTTGTACTATTAAAACCAAACAAACCAGCCCATCAATGCCAATCATTCCATCCAATCTCACTTCTAAATTCGGACATTAAAATTCTCTGCAAAGTATATAGCACGTAGATTGGAGTCTGTTCTCCCTGTCATTATAGATATGGATCAAAATGGATTTGTTAAAGGGAGACAAGGCTTTCATAACGTACGGAGAGTGTTACATATACTTCACCCTTTGTCACCCTTCCTATTTACACTCGCCATAGAACCCTTCGCCATAGCAGTCAGGACAAACAATAATATTTCAGGTGTCAGGTTGGGACAGTAAACATTGCATAGCTCTTTTCGCGGACGACGTCATTTTGTTCCATACGGATTTAGCTAATTCAATTCCAGCTTTACTAAATGTAATTATAACCAGTGGTGTAGTGGGCGTTGGACGCGGGGGTACGCCGTACCCCCACTTATTTGGAGCATGATCTTTTTTTCAATAGTCTAATAAATATAAAATCATTGCCAGTCTTATCAGTTGCAAGTGTGTATTTGTTGTAATAATGACAAAAACATAATACATTTCACAGTAATGGCCTATAATAAAAAATAAAAACGATTTCCTTCAAAAATGATGATTCGTCATCACGCTGGTGACCCCGCGGCGAGCTGCACGGCCAGCTCACCGCCCGCCGATTTTGCGGCAGCTCTTTCCCTCAAGAACGCTAACGAAAAAGCTCTATAATGGAAGGAAAACGTTTTTTACTTGACTTATTTTCTAAAAAGAATATAATTCACAAGAAGAAAGAGGCTAGCAGCACCGAAGCTACAAGTGAAGCTGCTACTAGTACTACATCATCAGAAGAGCCGCCTAAAGAGGTGAATAATGCTAGCTAACGTGCACGTTAGCTGCGCTAGCAACGTTCCCCTGGCTAGCTCAAGCTCACCCTTCCCAGAGGTATGGACGGAGGACATGTGGCAGAGGAAACAAGAGGCTACCCGTGGATAGACTGCAAAGCTGGGAAACTGGGCTGCTGTTCATCCATTTCGGATTTATCAGTCTTCAAAACGCAAGGTGTGTGTGTGTGTGTGTGTGTGTGTGTGTGTGTGTGTGTGTGTGTGTGTGTGTGTGTGTGTGTGTGTGTGTGTGTGTGTGTGTGTGTGTGTGTGTGTGTGTGTGTGTGTGTGTGTGTGAGAGTGTGAGTGTGAGTGAGAAGCAGCGCTGTCTGCTTATTTGCAATGTAGGCTAGGCCTAATCAGAATAATTTCAAGTCCAGATTCAATGTTTGCATTAGTAGGCTATATTTTTCGTTTAGTTTATTTAATAAGTTAATTTCAGGACAACTTTGGGAATTTTGTTTGTTTGTTATGAGTTTTAAATAGATTTTGAAAGTGGAGATAGAGAGAAGCAGTGCTGTCTGCTTAGTTGTAGCTTATGCAATTTAGGCCTATACATTGTTGTAACTTATGTGCCAGTGTGCCCATGGTTTTGAGTCTGTGTGTGTGTTGAGCGCAGCGCCGTCTGCTTTTTGAAGTACAGTAACTAAAGTAGGACTAAGCATACCGGTAGTTTCTGTGGACCTGCATGTCTGCCCGTTTTGTGACTGCACTGCGCGCGTGCGCACTTGTGTGGCATTGTTTGGGATGACTTAATTAAAATAGCGTCCCCCCAGTAAAAAAATCCCCACTACACCACTGATTATAACGTTTGACGTTATTATACTTACCGTATGACAGAGGAGGACTCAAACTTCCAGTGGTATTACTGGGCCGCCCAATTACGCAGCATAATGTATTAGGCTACTTCTCCCCCGACCCAGTCCCAGCGTGGGTAGACATCGAAGCCTTTTCACTTACCCCTAAATTGCCACTTAACTCATGTATTCTGCCAATGTTAAAAGGGAACAAACATCTAACCCATTTGTATTGAATATGATCAACGTTTGGTATAAAATTCAAGATGTACTAGGGGGAAAATCGTCAATGTCCCGTTTTAGCCCAATCTGGGGAAATGACCAATTTAAACCAGGAAGAATGGACCAAGGTTTCCATCATTGGGCAACGAAAGGTCTAACAAAAATAGGAGACATGTTTCAAGACGAAACGCTGTCATTTGAACAGTTGCGTACTAAATTTGGTCTTTCAAATAGCAGTTTTTAAAAAAATACTTACGAAGCTTTATAACTGCATCCCGCAATCAGTTATTAACTCCCCCACCACTTGATCACAACGATTGATCTCTGATAATTGTCATGGGAAAAGGCTTATTGTTTTTAACTCCACTGAATCCTCTACCGACCGGCTTAACGCCTGGAAGGGAGATATACAGGAGGATATTTCCTTGGATGACGGGGGTGTGATATGCACATGGGCAAACTGAGAATACCAGATTCAAATAGCTACAACACAACTGGCTGATGCGCACGTACATAACACCTGTGAGATTAAATCAGTTTAATAACAACATTCCAGATATTTGTATTAAGTGTGAACAGTCTAAAGGCACACTTTTCCACTGCATGTGGGAGTGCAAAGAGATTGCAACTTTCTGGTGCGAGATCTCACAAATAATTCACAAAATGCTTGATGTTAAGATACCTCTTGATTGTTTACTCCAAGCAAAACGCTCGATTGCCTTGTCATGGAAGAACACTCAGAGGCCACAGGTGGGCCAATGGCTGAGGGAAATGAGTAATTGCTGTTCTATGGAGAAGATAACGTATATTCTGAAAAGGAAAAATGAAACCTATGATAAGGTTTGGGGCCCGTTTACTCAACTGTTAGGTAATGTTAATGTGTCAAACATGCTAAGAAATAACAATGGGAATCCATGAGGACGACCAGGTTGAATGGAAAGTAAAGTACTTCTTAGACTGCTGTGACTATGTACACTTTTTAGGATAATGTTGCTACTGCCCAATTGTTTTTGTTTTTATTTTTTATTTCATTTCATTTAATGTCTTTTATTTTTATTATATATTTCAATTTTATTTTATTTTTGTAAGGATGTCCTGTCTTGTCTTTGAATATGTTTTTCAAAATTATTTGTTTTATTTGTATTTGTTGTTGTTGTAAGTATGTCTTGTTGTTTGAAAGAATGAAAATTAATAAACATATCGTTTAAAAAAAAAAAAAGGTCGTAAAGATCAGATATTGAAACAAACCCGGAAAAGGTGACTTCGCTTTTAGGCAGTCTGGGAAATGAAGTTCTAGCACGTCCTTGCAGCGTTTCGCAATCGGACCAATTCCAACTACATTTCCCATGGCTCTTTGCGCTGCTAGGGTTACAATCTGCTCTCCACTCGGTCTTCTTATTCCATGGTTCTGTGGCGGCGAGAAATGTGGTCCTTGAACGAGTCATAGCCCAGGCACATTTGCATGGCCCTCAGGATTAAGGGTACAGTTTGGTGTTGACTTTAACACGTAAGTATAGACTGTTCTATGTCCTCTACTTTAGCATGTTTTACTTATATATTGACAACTTGTGTTCCTCCCGTGATGGTTAGCAGTGCAGCTAGCTACCTGCTAACTAGCTAACGTTGGGCGTCAGGAGCCAAAGTTGGCATCTGTTCAGAGTCTGGCCTCAACAGGGCCGCATGCTAGTCCGTGTCTACAGAAGAAACCCTGTCTGCATTAGTTATAAAAGGCTCTCTACATCGCCTCCCGCTAAAAAGGGCCCTGGCAATCTAGGAAGTAAAACGTGCCTCCTCCTGTCCTCCAGACAACACTGGCCAATGTCAACTAGCCTAAGATAGCTCTCTCTGTAAAGCTAACATTCATTTAGGAAGGGACATCCGGTCGGAACTTCCAAAATGGTCCTGGACAAATTCCTACTGCCTTTTCCCCCTAATGTCTATTTCAGTAATTTTATTGTGAAGATACATCTAAGCACTTCCGGTCATATTGTGAGAAACTTTGCCTAGCTCGAAGTTTGGCTAATGTTAGCGGTTTCAAGTTGTAAGCAGAAGTGTAGTCGCGTAGTAAACCTTACCTTGTATAGTAACCGACTGGGTAGGCCAGCGCGTACATTTAAGCAGTATTTGAGTTAGTGCTAGGTCTGTTTGATGAACATTCTGGGTCTTTGTGCCTGAAACTCAGCAAATCATTTATTTGCTTCAGGTGCTGCATTTGTGGTTGTGCAATCCTAACACAGGTATGTTCTGGAACTCTAATCCTCCATTAAACCCGTGTAATCACTTAAAGCAACGAAATGACGTCATAGAATGGCAGGAAGAAATGTAGGGCATTGTCTTGGCTGTTACAGGGCTATTTGTCATGATGTATATTCAGCCAAAAGCCAACTTTACTATGGAATATAAACTAATGCAGAGTATAAAGCCAGTCGATGAGGTCACACAATGCCCAGTGTCCACATAATATACAAATGTATTTTAAGGCTGATGATGTACATTTTCTAGCACAAATCAAAAATGGATCTCCTTGAGGTTATCCATGAAGGGAAGATCACTGTTAGGAGTTAAATAAAAACAAAATAGTGCATTTCAATTCCATTTATTGCAGCCACATTAATGTCCAATTTCGGGACAACAACTGAAAAATAGTTCTGAGTATGTCATACTCATCATGGTCTTTTTTCACTTTAATCAGAGTGAATAAGGAAGGCTAGTAGAGCTTAAACAATTAGTCTGTTAGCAGAAAGTCCATGTTGACCAAATCAATTTAAACATGTTAGATTAGATTCATTGAATTTTTGATGGACATTTTCTATTGTTCCTCCATTTTACAAACTAAATGAGAAACTGATTACTCAATCCAATAATTGGGAGAATTGTTTGTTGCCGCACTAAACAAGAATTTAATCATTGAAATATGTCACTGCCTAGAAGTGGAGTTAACGGTTTGTTTTTGGTCTCATCCTATAGTCTGTTGTCACATCCCAGCAGCAGAGAGGACAGCATGATAATGCAGCGCCTTCTCGCTCATGGTACACTGCGTCGGGTGGCAGCATCACGCCACTTCCTGCTGGGCGGCCCCGTGCATCAGACACCAGCAGCACCTTGTTGCTGTGTCCTCCGCCTGTCACTGCCCCCCCCCACAGGCCGCTGCTGGCTATCCACCTCAGCCACCAGCCATGCAGCACATCAGCCCAAACACCAAGAGGAGCCCCAGGCCAGCTCCACACCTCAGACACAGGAAGCTGCTCCTGAGGCTGTGGACCTGGACCCCCTGCAGGACAAGTCCATTGGTCTGGTGCAGAGGTTTAAGAAGACCTTCAAACAGTACGGGAAGGTGATGATCCCTGTTCATCTCCTCACCTCCTCCGTCTGGTTTGGAACCTTCTATTACGCTGCTATGAAGTGAGTCATGTGGGGTTCTCAGTTTGTTGAAATTATTTGAATTCATCTTTTGTCAATTCTAGAATGTATTTATCTGCAAAGTTAACAAATCATGGTATAAATGTCATACTGATTTAACAAAGCACAGTTTTTTGGCAGCTAATGAAAATGTTTCCCTGTGTTTCCCCTCCCCTCAGAGGTGTGAATGTAGTGCCCTTCCTGGAGATTATCGGACTACCAGAGACAATAGTTTGCCTTTTAAGAGACTCTACAAGTGGATATGCTCTGACTGCATATGCCATGTACAAGGTAATTTATCCTGGCATCCTCTGGGTTTGTATTGAAATGAACATTAAACATCTGTACTTATTGATCAGCATCAAACACTGTGTTAAGGTGAACAAGCAATCACATTTCCTGACCTTCCAGCTTGTATTAGCATATGTCTCATTTCCTCAGTCAGTGAGATTGTAAAAAGAATATACATTATATCCAGCAAGTGATTTTTTTTATTTGTCTTTGTTCTTCACAGATTGCAACCCCTGCTAGATATACAATGACTCTTGGTGGCACGTCACTATCTGTTCAGTATCTCCGCAAGCATGGCTATTTAACCACACCACCGCCAGTTAAAGACTACATCCAAGACAAAATGGAGGAGACAAAGGACAAACTGTCGGAAAAAATGGAGGAGACAAAAGAGAGATTTTCTGAGAAAATGGAGGAAACAAAAGAGCGTTTTTCTGAGAAAATGGAAGAGACCAAGGACAAGTTTTCCGAGAAACTGCAGGAAACCAAAGACAGAGTTTCGGACAGAAAAACGTTTTTTAGAAAGAAAAACGATTAGTGTGTCCCATATACAGATTGCACCTTTTTAAATATATTCTCAATTTTTGATTTCAACAGTAATCAGTGAGTTTAGGGCAAGTAACAGAAAGCATTAATGACTGCTCGGAGAGAGGAGAGAGACTTGTCCTGTCCTGACTATCCTGTCCTTACATTTCGCCTCACACATCTCAGTTATCAGCTGGTGTCTCTTCAGATGTGCTATTCAGTCCCTAGCAGTCCAGACTCTGGGCCCTGAGTCTGGACTGCAGACTCCCTGCAGAGCTACATTCTGGATCAGTCCTCTCAGAATGGATTCACACAGGCTCAGGTGATCTGCAATGTAAAACAAAAAGAAGCTAAGTTCTCTTTAAATACATTCAGGAAGACAAAAAGAGCTCTGTGCTTACATTGTACACAAATAACAGTCTTGTCAGTGCAAACAATTCAAAATGAAAGATCAGTGCTAATAGCTCTGTTAGGAAAATACAAATAATGCAGGCTCATGATTACCTGTGTGTACTAGTTCATCAAACTGGTGTCTTTTTCTAATGTAATTAGAAAGAAATTACGTTTTTCTATTGTATTGTTTATCACATAGTCCTAGCTAATATATTATATAATTTAGGTGTCTTTGTCACTTCAAGTGTTGACTGAAAGTTGTGTATGAACTGAGAGCTGCTCCTCCAACAGAAAAGGTCACGGCACATGTCATATCTGTCATACACGTCCACATGCAGTGGGAACAGCAGCACACTGTAAGACGTGGGCAGAGGTGTTGTCCGTGTGCCATGAGATGACTTTGGTACCTCTGTATTAATGCATACATGTTCTTGTCAGCAGTTCAATCTAAAGTCTGGTTAAAATCACAACTGAATAAAGTGAAATGCAAATCATCAAAGTTTGTACGTTGCATTTCCTAGGTTGTGTGTCTTAGCAACTAGCACAATTAAGACTTCTTCTCTGCCAAGAAATGTGGCAACAGTTTGGTTCAGTGTGGTTGGTTATTTACAATGTTGAGTTGACAGCTGCTCAAGCTGTCGATCCGCTCCCTCCCCGCCCCCACCACTCTTAACAACGTTAATAGACAGCAGAGCAGTGGGAGCCGGTTGGTCAATCCCCGACCCGTATTGCGCATGCGCAGATCTAAGATCCAGTTGAAATGATAATAAGTAAAAGTCTGGTGATTATTGTTCTACTAGGCCAAAATATAGTCAAAGAGTGTATGAGAGTGAGAGTGTGTTAATTAATATATTTGGCAGTTTGGAGTAAGTCTGTAGATTTGTTTGTGTGTGTGTTTCATGTGTAGGCCTCTCACGATAATACATTTTGTTGGATACATTTTCCTGGAAATTATTGCGATAAACAATAATATTGTCGGCACCGTTGTATGACCATTTTAGACCACTGACATAATGATAATATATAATAATAATTCAAGTACACCCTTTCAAACTGCTAGTCACATCCTCATGTAAATGGCAATTTATCGAGGTCAGAAAAGTTATCAAGTTCATTTTTATTTAACGTACGATAAGTCAATGAATTGCTTATCGCGACAGGTCTATGCACACAATAAAACAGTGGAAAAAAACATGTGTTTGACTTTCATTAGTGAATGAAACTTTGTGCCCTTTATAGTCTGTGTCCAACATTGTGTATTTGTATATATCCTATATATATATATGCTAAGGTCCCGCTGCTGACATGATAGAAGTCATTTAGTGCGCATATGTGTGATAGCGGCGATCGCTCATCAAAAAAGGCCACTCATGGAGGTTAGCAGTCAGAGTTCCCAACGCGTGTTGTGGTGAAGGATGAGGTCTACCATGACGTAATTTGTAATGCTTTATTTATTTCTCCAAGGTTAAAATGTTATTTTACGACTCACGTAGGCCTATCTAAAATCTTGGTTAAAACATAGGCTAACTATCACGCACACGCTCAGGCACAAACAATCAGGGTCAACACGGTTGAAAAACGTGTGGCTTCCTCTATCCTCTCATCCCAGCTGATCACCTGTGCCCACATCCATCCATCCATCCATCTTAGCAGTTCCAGCAGAGAGCCCCAAACTTTCTTTTCCCTGGCGATATCAACCAGCTCTGACTGGGGGATCCCAAGGCGCTCCCAGGCCAGCGAAGAGATATAATTCCTCCACCTGGTCCTAGGTCTACCCCTTGGTCTCTTCCCAGCTGGACGTGCCTGGAACACCTCCCTAGGGAGGCGCCCAGGTGGCATCCTAACTAGGTGCCCGAACCACCTCAACTGGCTCCTTTCGACGCGAAGGAGGAGCGACTCAGCTCCGAGTCCCTCCCTGATGACCGAACTTCTCACTTTATCCCAAAGGGAGACACCAGCCACCCTGCGGAGAAAACCCATCTCGGCCGCTTTTATCCGCGATCTCGTTCTTTTGGTCATGACCCATCCTTCATGACCATAGGTGAGGGAACGAAAATGGCCCGGTAGACAGAGAGCTTTGCCTTCTGGCTCAGCTCCCTTTTCGTCACAACGGTGCGGTAAAGCGACTGCAGTACCGCTCCCGCTGCTCCGATTCTCTGGCCCATCTCACGCTCCACATATATAGGTTAATTACCTCCCGTGCTCCCAGGTGCGCAGATTGGATGATGACGCGTTCACACACACAGCTAGACAAACCCCGTGCACAACCCAAAGCAAATTGGCTCCAACATGTGTCATTAAACCCATGATATCAAAATCTCACTCCAGCCAGGTACCCAAAGTTGGCAACCCTGGAACATGTGTTGGTAAATATGTTACTTTGTTACATTTGTTATCACCAAAATGTGTTCCGTGAAAGTAAAGCAAGTTCATAATTAGATAGACATCGTGAGGTATTTATTTTCAGTACAGTTTATGTTGAAACCGTTAGAGAGAGTGGCACACTTGTTAGCCTGTTCCATTCTTCTTCGTTTTCCGAAGCCGTGGCTTGAAGTATACTTGCTTCGTTTCTGAAGGAAGTGACTTGGAAGTACGCGACTAGCAAGCCAGCATCCTCGAGATTGAGAAACGGCCACTGAATACCATAAAGGCTTCTCATTTCTCTAATTTCTCCTCCTCGACTCCTATCCTCGTGTATTAGTCCCGCCCACAGGAGATGCGAGCGGAGGAGTCGAGGAGGGGAACCGAGGAGAGAGGAGTGGAAGCAGCAGGCGGTTAGAGAAAAGAGAAATCCTCTCCTCTGAGCGGTCATTTTAAAGAGACGTCCATTAATGATGACAGGAGGCACAGCAGCACTCTGGCCGTTTCTCAGGGTGTTTCTCAATCTCGAGTAAAGCTGCTCCAGAGCCACTGGGTGTTTCTCAATATAGAGTACGCTTGCTTGGTAGCACATGTCTTCCGAGTCACTTGCTTCTGAAGCGAGGGAAGAATACTTCCTCGCTTTCGGAAAACGAAGAGTGGAACAGGCGAGCAAGTGTGCGTCATATGAGAGGCCCCGCCTTACATTTTCCGCCACAGATTTGGGGAAATTGGTCCGTGCACATTGTGGGGATTTTTAGACCGCGGAGTCTACACATGTTTAGTTTAGTTTATTTATTTATAGTGTCGTGGACAGTCCCCATCGATGAAATATCACAAAAACAGTAAATGGTGCAGCTTTAGCCGACATGGCTAATTTCCAGCTGTTGTCCCTGGCCAGATGGTAATAGACACCCTTAAAATTACAATATATCAACAGCATTAGTTATAAGAAAATATATAAAATAAAATAAAAAGGAGAAAAGACAAGTATACAGGTGTGAGGATAAAAGAGAACAATAAACAACACGTTACTACATACAGTACATTTCACATACTGTATAGCACATCACAATCACATAACAGAAACGAGGGGCAACATCCATGATCACAACATGTAACACTCACGCCATACTCAACACAGACTAGTGTGTGCAGGTGTAGTTCTCAGTGAACCATGTTTTTAAGTGAGCTGTGAAGGTGGGATGTGTAATATGTATGTCTTTGATTTGAGTGGGTAGAGAGTTCCAGTTTTGTATTGCTATGACCGAGAATGATGACTGACCAAAAGTACTCTTCCTGAATGGGACTGATAGGTCGCCACGTGTGGAGCTTCTCGTGGTCCGTCTGGTGTTGTTACGTTGAGTAACCAATGAGTTAAGAGGTGGAGGGGCTGTATTGTGCAGGATTTTGTAAACCAGAACGATGTTCCTATACTTTATTAAATCTTCCCAACTCAGGATGTTATGCTTGTTGAGGATGGTACAGTGATGGGAGCGGTTAGGTTTCTGGTCCAGTACTTTGAGGCTTTGTTTGTACAGGGTTGCTAGTGGCTTCAGTGTGGAGCTGTTAGTTTGCCCCCAGCTTGTGAGACAGTATGTAATGTGACATGATCATGGCATTCATGTATCATTTGAATTCAATGTCATTGTGTTTCTTATGTATTTAAAATTTGCTAGGCTAAACTTAACTCTTTGGGTCACTTTTTTGATTTGTGTTTTGAATGTTAAATTAGAGTCAATGATTCCAAGGTACTTAACCTGAGGCACGATGTTAATATGTTCACCTGAGATGCTTATATTTGACACAAGTTGCATTTTCTTTTTGTGAAAAACATTCCAACTGTTTTGTTTACATTAAGCTGAAGACAGGAGCGGTGTAGCCAGCTAGTGATCAGCACTAAAGCTGAGGTCAGTTTATCAGCAGCCTTTTGCTTTGTGTTGGCATGCACATATATCACAGTGTCATCGGCATATAGCTGTGTTTCCACATCAGGACAGACAGATGGCAGGTCATTAATATATAGGGAAAAAAGAAGTGGACCAAGTATTGTTGAACCTTGTGGTACTCCGGTGCTTAAGTCTAGAGCTGGAGAGAGTCGATTATTGACGATAACATTCTGACGCCTGAGTGTTAATGGAGAGCAGTTAAAAGCCGACAGTTTGGACTGAAGGACCTTATGGTTGACTGTATCAAAGGCTTTGCATAGATCCAGAAATACTGCACCAACACAACACCTCCTTTGTCAACCATTGCTTTGACCTTTTCTATAAAAAAGCAGTTGGCTGTTTCGGTTGAATAATTTGCCCCAAAGCCAAACTGCATTAGATGAAGTTGAAATGGACTTTTGTTTAAGAAGGAGACAAGCTGTTCTGACACCCACTTCTCAGCCACCTTGGATACTACAGGTAAGATGCTAATTGGGCGGTAGTTGTTGATGTTCAGAGGGTCACCTGACTTGAAAATGGGGGTTACAATTGCAGTTTTCCATGCACTTGGGAATGTTCCATGTAATACAGATGAATTGATGATTTGGGTAAGAGGGCAGACTAAGTAATCTTGCAGTGATTTAAGCATTGTAGAATCCATAGCGTATGTGTCCTTAGCTGTCGAAGTTTTAAGAGAATTAATAATTGCTTTGGTTTTTAATTCCGATATGGGTTGAATGCAAAATTATTTTAGAGTTAGCTTTTGCCTCATTAATTATTGTTATGAAGAAGTTGGCTTTGGCCTTTCTGATTGTTTGAGTTACTTTGTTACGTAATTAAGTAAACCTATGTGTAGGAGCCATTTTATGGGTGTTGTTGGTGTGTCAGTTTATTTAAGTTATACGTGTAGTGCAATATTATTTTGAACACTTAGTGGCGGGGTTTAGCTGCACCGGGTGTAGGCTATATAAGAGGTCATAGGTGACAGGAGGGGGAGGACACAGAAGGAGAGAGCATACCGATTCCACCAGCCCGGCAGATGCTCATCACAACAACTAAAACTGTACAATTAAACCCTGGTATGTAAACACTGAATAAACCTCATTATAAACTGCAACAAAGGACCGGAAAGTCATCTGTATGTGTTTGCGTCTGGATCACTCTTCAGCCCTTCTGTGAAGTAATGGCAAAAATATATAGGACATAGGAACATAATTGCCAGTCAAATCGAAATCATATAGCTACAACACTATCTAAGATATTGCAGTATTAAAATGGGAGATAATATGCGTCTGACATTGCGCAATATGTATTATGTTCAACCACCAACACCAAGTCCGACGATTTATTTTCTCAGCCGCTCCTCCGCAAGATGGCGTCGCGTGACGTCACAGTGGCCAAACAAACAAACCTTGGCTTATCGCTCACAGCTGCTTCCGCCGATAGTACAACTTAGTTTCGTTATCATGTCTGATTTTGAGTAGACTATAGACTAAAAGCTTTAGGAATCCAAACTATAACATATAATAAGTACCCTGTATCAAGATTGATGCAAAACAAGTGGAATTTGACCTTTTTAGAGAGGTTTAGAAAAATAAAGTCCAGGCGCTCTGAGTGAGCCTCTGAATTAGCCCCGAGCGAAAAATGCTCGCAGCGGCTCACAGCGGCTTCCGCCGATAGTACAACTTAGTTTCGTCTATCATGTCTGATTCTGAGTCCACCCAATATCTGGAGTATGTTGTCGACATCCAACCATATCTATACGGGCCTCTGATGTCGAAGAGGAAATACAAGGAAACGTCACCTGATATCACCGATGAAAGTGCTGATGGCGATGATTCAAGTTCGCCATCTGAGGAAGAGGCCGAGGGTGCTGAGAATTGGTGTAGATGTGGAAACTGCCAGACCATGCCTACAAGCCGAGAAAACAAGTGCTGCCACAACTATGGGAAAGTGAAAGAAGAGATGGGAGAAGAAGTCTGCATCACCGACTGTAGGACGTTCGACATTTTCCGTTATGAGTGGAGGAGCGATGAATGAGCTGCAGATAAACTACAATGCTAACAGTGAATTAGCCCCGAGCGAAAAATGCTAACCTATCACTCCTAGCGCCCTTATTACTTATCCTAGCTCCACATCCAACACATTGTTTATGATCGTAAAGACACAAAATCTAACGGTGCCCACCTCTATAAGCAATAAAACTGCAATTCCGTTATCTGCGTTATCTGCTGTGCTCTGTGCGCTTTGAAATCGAATCAAAAGTTGTTTACCTCAATTATTTGGCGTTTCTGCATCGCCCGGCTCTTTCGTTCTTTCAGTGGTTTCTTGTGCTGAAATATGGAGGGGATGGCTCCGGGTTTCAGCCTCCGACGTGCTATTAATGCTTCTCCACCAACAGACTTCATGATAGCAGGATCAACGTCGTATGCATCACACGCGAAGTGGTCAGAACACAACTTGCTCCATTTTGTCGGTTGCCATCCAACACGATTCACTAAAAAAATCCATTTTTTGCGGATGATTTGGTCTTTGGGAAATGCATGTAAAACTCTCCCAGATCCCGCACCGTTCGTACAACAAAAAGCTCAACAATAACCCATGTTAATTCAGTTTTCTTTTCGAAAAACATGTGACCGAGACTGCAGAGTCGGGATATTTGGTCCAGAGACTGTTTGGCCACTATTACGTCACGCGCGCGGAGGCTGCTGGGAATTACATGTCAGAAATTCAGACGGCTTTGGGTCGAGTTTTGGATCAATAAAAAGCTTTTTTTTGGGTGTATTATGTCGATTTAAATAAAATAAAAAATACAGGCAGTCTTAAAAACAACATTTCTATAAAAATGTAGCATATTTGGAAGCTTTGCATTTGATCTTTAAAGGAACAGTGAACATTAATCATGTCTGTGAAATCGGACGTCACGTCACAAGATGGCGCTGTTGGACTACAATCTGTGAGAGAGAAAAGGATTATCACTCACACTGCCAAAGGATTGGAATTGTTTATTGCAAACTGTCAAAAAGCAAGAAACTTCAGCCACAAACACGTAAAGAAGCTAATGGAAAGACTGAAAGAGCTTATGAGCTCAAAAGACAATGCAAAGGAAATACAGTTGAAACTGGTTGAATTTATGAAGTTGTGTGATGAATTAAAAGCAAATCACAAATCATTAACCGGCCTTCAACTGCCTGAAGAAGAAATGGGAACGCAAAAAAAGATGCATATATTTGATGGATTTATACAAGATGCAAATGTGTGGTTATCTGAGAGTGGACAGGCAATTGCACACTCTATTGTGGGAAGTGCCATAGAACAAAGTGTCAGCTCAGATGACATCGGACCTGATGACAGCGTTTCAAATGCATCACACCCTCAGTCAAAATACAAACCTGGTTCATCACACGCATCATCTACCTCTTCTGCTCGAATTAAAGCCCAGGCAGACAGGGCGGCTTTAATCGAGAGGGCTGCAGCACTGAACAAACAACATGAGCTTGATGTACAAGGGGAGCAGTTAAAACAACAAGGGGAGCAGTTGAAACAACAGTTGAAACAACAAGAACAGGTGAAACGAAAGAAGGAACAATTGGATTTACAAACTAAACTGGCAGAAGCCAATGCCAGGCTAAACGTGCTCAGCATGGGATCAAGACACACCTCTAGTCTAGAGCATCAGATGGGATGAGCTCTTACTTCAGAAACCTTACAGCAAGATTTAATCTACATGCAACTGAATTCTTGCCTCATCAAGCCCACACCTCTATTCCCAGACAAAGTATACAGACACATGTGCAGGGACATGTTGACATCACACCACCTGTAATCAACAATGGCAATCAAGGTGACATCTATAACCTAATCCAGAGGCAAAAATGACATCACTGCTATGCTGGCTCAACAACATCTCACTTCTACTTTACCTCCAAGACACATTCCTGTTTATGATGGTGACCCATTGCAGTTTGAAGCCTTCATCCGTGCATTTGAAAGAGGAGTAGAGCGGAAAACTGATGATGAAAGTGACTGCCTGCATTACCTAGAGCAATACACCAGAGGTCAACCAAAGGACCTAGTGTGCAGCTGCCAACATCTGCCTCCAGCTCAAGGTTATCAAAGGGCAAAACAGCTGCTTAAAGAACACTTTGGTAATGAACACAAGATCGCCACTGCATACATGAACAAAGCATTTACCTGGACAATGATCAAAGCCGAAGATGTGGAAGCACTGCAAGCCTTCTCTTTGTTCCTAAGAGGTTGTTGCAATGGAACATCTCACCTATATGGATGAAATGAATGTTGTTTCAAACATGAAACACATACTTCAGAAACTACCCTACAAATTCAGAGACAAGTGGAGGAATAGAGCATGTCAGCTACAGGAAGAGAGTGGGCATCGAGCTACATTTCCTGACCTTGTCAACTTTATAGAAAGGCAAGTGAAGATACTGTCAGATCCTCTGTTTGGAAGCATCCAGGATGATAAACCAACTGCAGCTATCGACAGCAGAGATGCTAATGGCCACCCTGCTGCTGCTGTCAATCGGATAGCCATTGTACACCTAGAGGAGCTATTGGTCAGACAATACAATCATGATTTCAAGGAAAATACAAGCAAGGAAACAGAGGAAATGTCCAGAGAAGACAAACAATTCCTGAACATTATGAATCACTCTGCAAAAATGTCAGATGCCAAAGAGGATGGAGATGTTGTAGCAGACGCCAAAGAGGATGGAGATGTTGTAGCGGACGCCAAAGAGGATGGAGATGTTGTAGCAGACGCCAAAGAGGATGGAGATGTTGTAGCAGACGCCAAAGAGGATGGCGATGTTGTAGCGGACGCCAAAGAGGATGGAGATGTTGTAGCAGACGCCAAAGAGGATGGAGATGTTGTAGCAGACGCCAAAGAGGATGGCGATGTTGTAGCGGACGCCAAAGAGGATGGCGATGTTGTAGCGGACGCCAAAGAGGATGGCGATGTTGTAGCAGACGCCAAAGAGGATGGCGATGTTGTAGCGGACGCCAAAGAGGATGGAGATGTTGTAGCAGACGCCAAAGAGGATGGCGATGTTGTAGCAGACGCCAAAGAGGATGGAGATGTTGTAGCAGACGCCAAAGAGGATGGCGATGTTGTAGCAGACGCCAAAGAGGATGGAGATGTTGTAGCGGACGCCAAAGAGGATGGCGATGTTGTAGCGGACGCCAAAGAGGATGGCGATGTTGTAGCGGACGCCAAAGAGGATGGCGATGTTGTAGCAGACGCCAAAGAGGATGGAGATGTTGTAGCAGACGACAAAGAGGATGGAGATGTTGTAGCAGACGCCAAAGAGGATGGAGATGTTGTAGCGGACGCCAAAGAGGATGGAGATGTTGTAGCAGACGCCAAAGAGGATGGAGATGTTGTAGCAGACGCCAAAGAGGATGGAGATGTTGTAGCGGACGCCAAAGAGGATGGCGATGTTGTAGCAGACGCCAAAGAGGATGGAGATGTTGTAGCAGACGCCAAAGAGGATGGAGATGTTGTAGCAGACGCCGAAGGAGACAGTGATAGGGATGTTGAAGGCAAAACTGAGGCCCCCCAAGAAGAAGAAGATGAGGGTCGGGATTCAGGTGATTACTATGAAGAGGCAGAAGACGAGCCTTTTGAAAGCCAGCCGACTTCAGATTCCTGTCACAGCATGCCTGACTTCACAGCAGATGTCGAGTTACACCAATCTGACGCAGTGCCTGAGGAAGAAGCCAAGCCTGTGGCCGAGAAAGTGGAGAACGAACCAGAAGTGAAAGTGGAGACCGAACCAGAAGTGGAAGTGAAAATGTCAGATGGACACTACCACCTAGACTTGCCATTCAGACAAGAAAATCCCAGCTTGCCCAACAACAAACACGTTACCGAGCAGCTCATCTGCGATGTTGCTGTTATGGTACCAGGGCACCGGCTGAATCCAAGTGACAGACCTGAAGAAGTGACTGACTCATCAATGCAGGAGCCCTATAAGGAGAGGCTTGGAATTGGGTGAAAATATAACCCACAGGTTCTCTCAGCGCTGGACGGGATGGCAACACGACTGCTTCAACCTAAGAACAGCAAAGACTGATGACCCTTAAAATAAGGAAGAAGAAAAGAAACTGAAAATTCTTTAAGAATTACATACCAACACATACACACCATTTTTATAGCTCCTTTATTATTTATTGGTAATTGTTTTTGTTTTCATACTAAAGCCAATTAGGGGCCGGTGTGTAGGAGCCATTTTATGGGTGTTGTTGGTGTGTCAGTTTATTTGAGTTATATGTATAGTGCAATATTATTTATGAACACTGGGTGGCGGGGTTTAGCTGCACCGGGTGTATATAAGGAGGTCATAGGTGACAGGAGAGGTGTGGACACAGGAGGAAGAGAGCATACCGATTCCACCAGCCCGGCAGATGCTCATCACAACTACTACAACTGTACAATTAAACCCTGGTATGTAAACGCTGAATAAACCTCATTATAAACTGCAACAAAGGACCGGAAATCATCTGTATGTGTCTGCGTCTGGATCACTCTTCAGCCCTTCTGTGAAGTAATGGCAAAAATATATAGGACATAGGAACAGGAAATTGCCATTACACTATGCCTGTCAGTAGTTAATTTAGTTTTCAGTGCAAAGTCTCTTTCCTTCATCAAGTTCAATATGTCCGTATTGAACCAAGGAAGTGCATTGTTTTTGTTTTTCCCGCTTTTCATTTTTCTGGAGAACATCTCCACTAAATCATGTAGCTTGGTCGCAAACATTTGTCTGTCTGTTTCTACACTGCTCCCAGTTAGCATACTTTCCCAGTCAGTCTGTTGCACAGCTTGCTCAAAGTTTGCAAATTCATTTTTTGGTATTCTTAGTTGTTCCAGAGGTTTGTAAGAGTGGTCGAACCGTTTCTTTGTGAGTTTTCTGGATATTAATATTAAGTTGTGGTCAGATAGTCCAGTGATGAAATTAAATGTTTTATCCACTCTCTCAGGTTTATTACTTAATATTAAGTCTATTTGTGTCTGTGAGGATGAGGTTATTCTGGTTGGTCCTTCTGTCATTTGTGTTAAGTCTAAACTATCTGTGATTTGCTTAAGGGCTTTCCTACTTGTCTTGTCTAACCAGTTACAATTCAGGTCACCAAGCAGTATTACTTCTGTTTTGAAATCACATGCTTTAAGAAGTTTTTTGAATGTGGTATAGAAGTCATTATTTGAAGATGGTGGGCGATAAACAACAATGAGCACAAATGACATTTCAGGGGACAGCATTATTTTTAATCCAAGACATTCCAAGTCATGGTTAAAAGGCCAGCATATTTGATGACAGTTGAGATGGTCTTTGACATAAATCATGACCCCACCCCCTCTTCCGTAAGATCGATCTTGTCTAAAGCTTTGATAGCCTGGCACATGCAATGCATGTTGGTATGAAGCCATGTTTCTGATAGGCAGAGAAAATCTAAATTGGAATCATGAAGAAGATGATAGACTTGATCAGCTTTAGGTGTGAGGCTACGGATGTTCAAATGTCCTCCAAGGATGCCCTTCGGTTTATGTTGTTGATCACTAAAGAGTGATTAACAGTTTTAAATAAATTGAACTTGCGGTGTTTTTTGAAAACAGGATTTATGGTCCTGTTGCTTTTGTAAGCATGTTGTTGTTTGTCGAACGGAATGACGCGCTGAGTTTGCACCTGAACGCAACATCCAACTTCCGGGTTTGCTGGACAGCACAAGCCGGTCAAGTTAGAAATGCCATACGGGTCAGAGGACATCTCCTCCATGGCCATCGGGGCATCCGCGACGCTGTGCCCGAACGCAGCAAGCCGGTCCCGGTCCCCGACGCTCCCCTCGCCCACAGCCACGGCCCCAGGCGTCCCAGATCTCCGCTCCCCCGCACCGGTAGCTCCACTTCCCAGTCGACACAGCCCAGCCAGTCCGTCTCCGGCACCCGGACAACAAACGCAAGGCATCACACCAGGTTGGTTTATGTATTCAATAGGGATGCACGATATTGGGTTTTTGAAACCGATACCGATAACTTCCTGCTTCTCAAGACCGATACCGATACCGATACCCGATAATAATATAAATATATATGTATTAAATGTACCTGTAGTTTTTGCACACCTGGTTAAATGATGAACTAGCCGACTGAATCCTTTATCTTCGACGAGGGAGAAGGGCTGGTCGTCAAGCGCCATCATTTCTATGATGAAGTTAGAGATCGTTTTAGCCCTGGGGTCATCTCTGGCAAACTTCTTGCCTTTTTCAAAAGCCTCGTCGATAGGTAAAAGCCCCGGTGCCTTTGCAGCTGGCTTTGGATTTGCCGCTAGTTTAGCAGCGCAGGCGTCTTCGTATGCTTTTAACACACCATCGTAGCGATGGCGATGTTTCAGGTGACTAATCAGGTTGGAAGTATTATAGCTCGTTGCCTTTTTCCCTTCTCGTGGAACTTCTGCATTGCATTTGTTAATACAAATAGCAAGCGAACTATCTAACTCTGAAACTTTGAAATAGTCCCATACTACCGACGACATGTTTGTTTACTGTCCTGGCTTCACGGCCGCACAGCATTTAAGTCACAGCCAGGCATGAGTTAGGGAGCGCTGGATTTGTGAAAAACTCCCCTCTTCCTAAACCACTAATCAGTGGCGGCTGGTGGAAAATATTTTTGGTGGGGCTGTTGATATAGTGAGTAAAACACTTTTTTTTGGGAGAAATGACCCCTTAAATTAGGACTTCTGGTGATGTAATGGCGCGTTTCCAGTGCAGCGCGGAGCTCGCTTTAATGCTGCGTTCAGACCGGACGCGATGCGAATATTCGCTTCGCTCTAAACGCTCCTATCGCATCGCTCTAGTCGCTCGAGTTTCACCCGTTTCACCGCGGCTGCCAGCTGTGTTTACTCGCATCATTCAAACAAGACGCGCTGGCTCGGGAGCTACAACTACAACAAAATGAACATATTTTACCGTGATTAAATTGTTTCTAAATGATGCCGACGTAACAACATACTGATACCGGTTAGTAAAAACCATGAATTAATGCTTTGACAAGTCTGTAGACAGACGGCAGGCGAAAAACCTTTTAGAATGCTTGTTTTCTGAATGGAGCTTGGCTAAGCTAACGTTATATATGTTCCGACCGTCCACACTCACAACAACGGCCTATACAGACATAAATAAACCAGCGACTGTATTCTCCATGACACAGACAGTCTGTGGTTTGTACTTGTTTAACTTGTGTCTAGTTTCTGAACAGATCGTATCTGTCCCCGGCTGTTTGAAGAGCAAGCATGGGAAACAAAAGACAGCATTTACCTGTATGCATCCAGCTAGCCATGCCTTTCTGGTGTACCAGCTACGTGAGAAGCCTGGTTGATACGTTTTGTCTTTTTCACGAGCTTGCTGTGATATATACAAATCGGGTTGGTCCGGTCCAAGGTCTTTAAGCAACAGTTTATCTCCCAAACTTCTCCTTTCGAAAGGATTGGAGAGCAACTCTTGCACGGAATTGGGCGGGGACCGAGGTCCGGCAACTCCACCTGCACACCATTCTCATCCAACTACTGCGTCACCTTGGTCACTCACGAGTCTAAAAAACAACTCACGTCAACGCACGTAAGCAACGTGGGCGCCAACGTGAGCGCCCTCGTGACCAAAATATTTGACGGCGCTGATTGGCTGAAATTATGTTTCGGCGGCACAGTTTACTATTGAGACTTTTGCAACGTGCTGGTTGCTGCTGTTTGGCTCGGGGGCTCCGCCCGGTAATGATAAACTAATGCCATGGACAAGGCCAGGCAGGAAACATGTGACTTATCAGTAACTTTAGACATCGTAACACAATTTTAAACGAGATTTTATTGTAGATTATACATTTTACTGATGCCAATTGTATGATATTTACCTTGTTCATTAAAAATACAAATTTAAATTATATATTTTTTAATTTATTTTTTTGTATGTGGGAAGAGGTGGGGCGGCGCCCCTAGCACCCCTATGGGCCGGCCGCCACTGCCACTAATACCACAGTACTGGCAAAACGGGAGGAGCCGAGGGAAAAATAAGCGCCCCTCATCCCAATCCACCCACACCGCAGTATTTTTTTCTTTTTTTTACCCAAAAAATATATTGTATATTATCGGGGCTATTAATACTTTTATCGGGATGACGTCATAATTCCTAATATCGGACCGATAATTATCGGGCCGATAATTATCGTGCACCACTAGTATTCAATCACTGTGCTTTCTCTGTGAGTGTCACGTACCTGAGAGACAGGGTTGTTGCTCTTCGTCAGGGACGTGCACAGACATTTGGAGGGGCTATTGCTCTAAACTAGAAAAAAATGAAAACAGGGGAAAAAATAGTTTGCGGTCCATATCTCATTAACATATCGAATGTTAGTAACTATTAAAGATAAAATGCGGACAATTCTGTTGTAATGTAGTTTGACCATTGTAACTGCTGTGCCTTAAATAAAATCACTAATTGATTAAACCAGTTCAATACGCATTATTCTTATTCTTATCATTCATTATGAGCGCAGTAACGGTAAGGTATCTAATTACTTATGTATTTAGTATTCCATAACTTAAAGGGATAGTGGAAATCTGCGAATTTTGGGTTTAACTTATGTATTTTTATAAAAAATAAGCATAATAAACAATTTTTTTTAATTTCATGCGCCTAGTTTCATTTTATTTTAAATTTTACTGCGCCCTCTCAATGAAACGAAATACTTCGGGAATCGTCGGGAATCTTCGGGTGATGACGAGAGCATAGGAAGACGGGCACAAACAATGGCGGACATTCAATAGCATTTGCATGTGAATAGCCGACCTTTATTATGGTGAATAGATGTGTTTTGTATGGCTGTAGTGCGACAGCAAATGCAGAGAATGGCGTATCGTAATAATTCTACGTGACACAACGACATTGGATTAACCTTGAGATGCGTTTTTATTCCGTTGAACACAACTTTTGATCACAAATCAAAAAAGGTAAGACGTAATTATTGTAATATTTTTGGAACCGGATGTTGTTTACTTTCTCTTTTCTGGCTGATAGCTCCAGGAATTCGAGGTCTTACAGTGATGACATTACATGTGTGGAATCTGTGGAGTCTCAGCTTTAAATCGTATATCTTGTTTGTGCAGTTAAAATAGTAATAAGGGCATTTCTACCGTGTGTTGTGTGTAAAAAAGCGTTAGCATTAGTTAGCATTGTTTCGCTCAATGCTAATTCAAAGGCTTGGTATTACTCTTGTGTTTTTTCTGGCTAACAATTGCTCTTATTGTCAGTTAGCGGAGTTTCTTACCTTTTAAAAGGGTATGAAACATTAATAGTTTCATAAATGTTAAGAAGCCCTGAGACATGTGAGAGAAAAAAAACTGTGGGAGGGGTCCACTGGGGGGACCTTCGGGCTTAACTGGTTAACAATGATTAATATTTGTAAAGGCTACAGGTGATCTTAAGATGCGTGAGCTATGCTTAGGGACCTACCAGTCAAGATTATTTGTGCGTAGGGGTGCATCATCTGGGGCCTGGTCCTGGTCATCCTCGCCATTGCCCATGCCGTGAACCATCAGCTCGGGCTCGAACAAATAAGGATGTAATGGTCCATCGTCTGGCTCAATATTGTCACCATCGTCGCTTACTGAACCGGATTCAGATTCAGTTCCTAAAACGACATTTTCGTAGGAAAGCCGAGAGGATGTTTCTGACTCGCTATCATCACTGGATACCTCGTACAATCCTTCTTCTTTGTCTGGTATATTTGCCCTTCCACGTTCATTCTGCATAGACGCCATGGTTTGTTATCGTATCGTCTTCCTAAGTTTTCGTCACTTCCGGTTTGGCTGAGTCGAACATTTCGTTTCTAAAAAACTTCGGGGAAGCTGCAATAAAGTGCTTCTAACATGCGTAAGGCAATTATTATATTTTTTTAATCAGGTGTGATTGTTTTGGTACGTAATTATGCTTGTATATAAGTGAAAACGAAACTATTTGAGGTTCCATTTCCACTATCCCTTTAATAACAGAGAAGGTCAAACTAAAGTAGAGACATGGCAGAAATCCTACAATGAAGCGGGACAGTGAAGTGTTCTCCCGTATGTGAGAGAGGGCAATCAAGAAAAGAGAGAGAGGGAGTTTATGGAGCAGATGAAAAGACACAGAAACACAATAACAAGTATATTTAGGTGTTTTTTTTGTAAATAGCCGACGGTGTCAAGAGGAAGTAAAGTCCCTGGTTTGTCCCCTATACTCTAACTGCCATGAGAAAACTCAAAATCAATTTAAGCATATTTAAAAACGGGAACATTTCCGGATTGACCCGAGGATTGGCCACCAAAGCCAGGCAGGCACATGATCACCATAGCCATATGAGGCCGGACCGGACTCGGAGGGCTTTCCTTTGCTTTCAGCTGTCAGATTGTAAACAAAGTCACGTGACTGGGGGCAGATGACAGTGCTGACAAGGTGTGTTTTATCGCAGCGAGACTCTACAATACTAATTGTGGGCTTATCATGTTTATTCGGCCACAACAGAAAAAAAAGACTTTCGCTCTCTCCAGAGGGGCAGGTCAGCCAAAAAGTTCAAAAGGGCCGTTGCCCGGGCAACATTAGCCCGTACCTGTGCACATCCCTGCTCTTCGTGACTTCACGGTTGATGTTTCGAGTTGTTGGGCCTGGGCACTGATGTACGTCTCCAGATAGCAACAGGTAGAGTGTGATGATGATACGGCAGTTACTTTGACGTTTGTCTCGGACTTCACTATTTCGCTTAAGGTTATGTTTATGTTATGTTAACAAATGTTTGCATCAGAGCGTGTTTCCCGTACCCAAAGTGCTTCAATTTGTCTGTGTGCACTGCTAAGATGCAGGGCCCATTATTCGGATTTAAGAATGGACCCATGTTTAAAAAGTTTAAAATGAAGGTATGTTAACAATGAGAGCTCCTGTTACACCTGACCTGCCTGCCACCGCCATCTTGGATTCAACAATGTGCATCCTCGAAATTTCTCGCTACGAAGCACGCCAGGCTCGGTAGAATTCCAAGCATGCTGGACATTGGAACAGTCCTTCGGTAGCACTCGATGACGTAGTATGCTTGAAATAGTGGCTGACATGTGTCCCCTAACGTTTCTGAGGAACCTGACATTCAACATTATATTCTAGTATCTATATACTTGACCTCTCACAGAATTATTTGATGATTTGTATACTGTACTTTGAATTAAGGTTCCAGTTTCAATAAAACCTGTACTATTTACACCTATGTTTTAGAGTCTTGTAATTTAGAACTAATACACTTTATTGTATTGGGTTACTCTTATTCTGACTAATTGGTGATGTAGTTCAGCCACCTGGTGAGCATTCTTAACTTATAGGCTATTATGCCACTTATCCCCCATTCGGAATTTGACTGTATTAGAGAAGAGGTAGGCCTATGTCTAAAGAAATCTCATTTGCAATAGAACTGTACCAGATATTTCCATACACCTACTGGTTAGTGTTCAATAGCACCTGCTGGTTAGTGTTCAATAGCACCCTAGACAATTCAGGAATGGTATATTTTTTAGGGATTTCTGTTTTTCTAATAAATGAGAGAAAAGTGATTGAGTCCTATGTTCCTATCACCAAAAGTACAATTTCCGTCTAAACTAAAGCTAAGTTTACAGGACTATAATTCAGTATTTCTTTAGTTAAATAATTGTCTGACTATTTGGTGATGTAGGACCTGGTTCATACCTCAGCAAATCTGAAGAGGAAAAGAGTGGTCATTATCAAGTTATGGGCTTTTTTGTCACCTTTCCCATATTCGGCCTGGTCTAATTTGGCTCTTTTTCAGGGATTGGGGTAGTTCGAAAGAACAACCATTTTCCCCCCAAAATTAAATTTGACAATCAATTTCATTAATGGGAGACCCTAAAGATAAGAAAAATCATTGTTGTCATTTGTTCTACTTCGGGTAGGGGTATCTCGAAAACTAAAGCCTTTTTTGAGGACTTGCTGCTAGACTATTAGTTTTTTCTGATATGTGCTTTAAGTCACTTGCGTATAGTAATCATAGATAACACGGCAGGGTCCGTGACAGTTTGTTTTCATCTGATTTCAAATAAACAAAGTCTTGGTATTTAGAATATTATTATTGTTTCGCCAAATTCAGATGATAAATACAACTTTGAAGCTTGTAAAGGCATAATTACAAGCGGCAACTTAACGTCACAGCAGGGTTGCGTTCCGATAATCCAAAAATCAGCTCCTAAATTCTAACCCTATCTCCTATTCCTTGACCTCTGAGTGAAACGTCACGGGGTTAAGGGATAGTGGATAGGAGAATTCAAAAGGATTTAGGAGAAGAGACTGCGGTACTTTAGAGAATCCAAATGCACTTTCACTATCCGACGTGTTTATGATGCACCAGCGGACGTCATGAATGTGCGTCTGCTGCTGTGGGGAAACTATGGAAACTACAGTTTTCTATACAGCGGACTACAACATGGATGTTTAATAAGAACGAGGGACTACTGTAAACTCATCTAGAGACTCTGCACCGTGCTCTGATGCTGTTGTTTTATGCTTTATGAACGTGGACAACAGAGAAACATATTCTTCATGACCAAAGTTGGAATTGAAATAAAAAAGGAAAGTGAAACTTATGCTCGTCACCCTCTCCCTCCGGTCCACATTAATATAAATGATCCCAATACGTATGATTGATGAAAAGATCTTAAATCAATACAAATGTATTTATTATAAACGTTAGTCCTTAACATCTATCACTGTGTATATCACCATTCAAACATCTTTTAAAAGTTGAACAAACCCCACATAGCTCAGTAAAGACTGTGAGATGTTGACTTTATTTGATCATTTCAGTAAAAACTAACGTTCATATTTCTCTTTGATTATAATACTGATGAACGTTCAAAACAAAGCACTTTGGCAACTTACCACATACGTTTTAAAATGCTTAATAAGCACCGTAACTTTCATGATATCATTTCTCCGTCATAATCGGTTGTTTCCCGTGAACGGCCGACTGTTGAGTGACGGCAAATGCTGCGGCTGCAATGCATTGTGGGGCAGCCTTTTCTCCTCTCCTTTCGTCAAGGGAGGTCCAGTAGTTCCTATGCTAAAGGTTATAAAGGAAGTTTGAAACCTCCTTTCCTTTCATTTAGAGAATTGGAACGGCACTTAACATGGCGTACTTCCGGGTCATTTCACTTGGTTAGTAAGGTTTCTAAGCTAAATGGACTATTGGAACGCAACCCAGGCATAACAACAGCCTGTGTTTCTTGAGAGTGTTTCCCCGGGAAACAAACACAATACACACAAACGCGTCACAGATTATTTTGCGGTATTTGGCTGCCGAACGAAATCATGTACGCAGATTGCGACGTAATTAGGAGTCTAGTGGACGGTATCAGTACTACAAGTACTTTTAAATTAATTACGTTGTTTATAAATTAAGGGGCCGCAAAAAGAGTAGGTCGCCATTTGCTCATCCCTGCTCTAGAGTCTAGAATCTCTAGATGAGAGGAAAGGAGGTTTGAATCTTCTCCTTTAGCTTAGGAAACACTGGACCTTCCTTTAAGAAAAGAAAGGAGAAAATGCTGCCCCACAATGCCTTGCGGCCGCAATGTTTACCGTGACACAACATTCGGCCGTTCACGGAAACAACCGATTATGACCGAGAAATTATATCATGAAAGTTACGGTGATTATTAAGCATTTTAAAACGTATGTGGTAAAAGTTCTTTGTTCTGAACGTTCATCAGTATTATAATCTAAATGAGAAATATGAACGTTAGTTTTTACTGAAATTATCAAATAAAGTCAACATTTCACTGAGCTGTGTGGGGTTTGTTCAACTTTTAAAAGAATGGTGATATACACAGTGATAGATGTTAAGGACTAACGTTTATAATAAATACATTTATATTTATTTTAAGATATTTTCATACAATCATACGTAGGCTATTGGGATCATTTGTATTAATGTGGACCGGAGGGAGAGGGTGACGAGCATAAGTTTCACTTTACTTTTTTATTTCAATTCCAACCACGTTCATGAATAATTTATGTTTCTCTGTTGTCCACGTTTATAAAGCATAAAACAACACCATAAGAGCACAGTGTAAAGTGTTCTAGATGTGTTTACAGTAGTCCTCCGTTCTTATTAAACATCCATGTAGTTTGCTGTAAAGAGATCTGTAGTTTCCCCACAGCAGCAGACGCACATTCATGACGTCCGCTGGTGCATCATAAATACGTCGATAGTGTAAGTGCAGTTGGATTATCAAAGCACCGCAGTCTCTTTTCCTAAGTCCCTTTTGAATTCTCCTATCCACTATTCCTTAACCCCTTGACATTTCACACAGAGGTCAAGGAATGCACAGTCACTTCCGCATTCTACTCATAGCGGCCGATTCATTTCCTGTTTGAAAATGACGACCTTCTACACACGCTGCCTACAAAAGCTTCCGAAATTAAAAATGTCAGATGTTCATCGGATTTGCCGGACAACTAAAGCCCAAGCCAGCAAACTCGATAAAGGCTTCAAATTATATGCTGCGTCATATATACACAACTATGAAGGTAAGAAGGTAACACCAGCTAGCTTATGCTCCGGGTTACGCTAACGTTAGCTGTCAAAAGCTAGGTAACGCCAGAGCCCTATAGTATAACTACTATTATAATAGTAGTTATACTACCATAGTAGACTACCATAGGGCTCTGGGTAACGCTATGTACTGTTTCTGGTGTTAATTCTTTAAAACATTAGCCATTTTGCTAAAAAATACTATCGTTTAATAGCCTTATAGCCTAGCCAACTAGAGGTCGTCTTGTTGTTAGCCACACTGCATAATGTTATCAGCTTTTGTAAAGCAATGTTGCCATAGATGTTTTGAAGTGAGTATAGATCTAACGCTGTTGCTCTGTTTTTCTTCATTCAGTGCCCAATAAAGACAGGCTGACAGGGCAGGTCAGCGTGAGAGCCTTGTGCTACAGGTCAATGCGGAAGAGCGAGACAGCACACAGTTTGAGTGTAGGCAGGCAGCATTGACACTGTGTTCCCCCCTGTTTATTGAGTTTCAGTTCAGTTAAACATTAGTTTACCTTAAGGGAATCTCAACAGTGTCCTACTTCTCCCTGCTTTATCACAGCTGATTGGTCAGATATTATTACATTGATTATGGATGTGTAAGTTTGGGGGTTCAAATATATAGTCAAAATTGCTTTAATACAATTTTCAAGGCATCTTAGTTTCCAAAGAAAGTTCATTGTGGTATTGTAGGGTAACACTAAGCATTCAGGAATACATGCTTCTTCTAGGATAATGGGTCAGTAAAAATAACCAATAATTCTACTCATAATAACCTCCTGGCTCATAGTAACAAGTGAGGTTACTAATCACTAGTATTTCTTCTCTCTTTTTTAGATAACGCTTCGTGATTCATCACCAGTGGCAGGGCCGGACTGGGACAATAAGTCAGGCCGGGAATTATACACCCAGCCAGGCCACTACCAGTTTTCTTTTGTGCCATTGTGCTGGATTTATTTGTCAATATTTACAGCGTTGCTGCCCGTAGTGATAGCCCTAAACTTTAAATCTACTACCCCAGAATAAACATATGGACATGGGTTACTATTTAAAAAACATGTGCAAATCTATTTAGGAACCTATCCATGTGAACATATTTTAAGTGGAGGTGGACCTCAAATCCTATAGGGGGGTCGGGGGGCATGCTCCCCCGGTAAGATTTTTTTTTTTTTTAAATGTTGGACTTAAAAGCATCAATCTGGTGCACTTTGAGGGGGAAATAAAGAGACTACACCCATATGAAACATAACTGTATACATTTAAATAATCATAAAATCATAAGAACATGGCCATAACCAATAACATACCATTATTTAAAAACATTTGAACTTGTTTATTTATTTGTTTTTGGTTCATTTATAGTTGTGAGTGTGTCCGGGCCCCTGATCCAGCCTCTCCTGTCTCCCCCCTCTCCCCCCTGCTCCTCTTTGAGGCAGCAGCAAAGACTAGTTTTAGCTCTCAACAAGTTTATTAAGTGTATCTTAACTTTTTTCACCTAGTTAACATGTTGTTATTATTCATGCATATTTTACTAATCACTCCCCCCTCAAATGGAAATATGTGTTTACATAAATGGTGACCAAACCGTTTGAGACCCACAGAGAACTTAGACTAAGTTAACTATCTAAACACTCAGAGAGTCCTTTACGTCACCTGGGGCCTCATTTATAAAGCGATATACGCTCAAAAAATGTCGTACGCCAGTTTCTATGCAATGTTTGCGATTTATAAAATACTAACTTGACGGGAAAATGTGCGGTCCTCCACGTAAACTCTAACCCATGCTTACGCAGTACGCACAACAACGGGAGAGACGAGAAACTGCGACGCCGTTGGCAGAAGGAAGAATGGAGAGAAATGTGTGGAAATAATACCATAAACAAAATGTTACCTCTCATTTATCATATATGAAGAATTCATTTTCAAACATTGATTAAAGCCAATCTTAAAATGATTAAACAAACGCCTGTTTGAGACTCCTCAGTGCACACAAAAACATAACTTGGAGAAATAAATAAATACGGATATGTTATTTAAAACCACCTCGAATATGTTGTGTTAATGTTATAAATGTTTTCTCATAAATTATGCGGTAAGCAGGAGGACAGAATTACGTCTAAACTGATGTCTTTTTGCATTTCTATAGGTTGTAGAAACTGTTGTAGTTTGCCAAAACTTGATAAGTCGCTCGTAAAACACAGGAGGTATGGAAACTAAACTAATAACACAACACATTAGTTGTATTTCCTTTAACTGGTGGATATAGGCTTGCTGCGGGGGGGGTTGAGATGCACAGGCTGCAGTGGAGACGCTGCGCACAGCTGGGACACAAACCACCAAATACAAACACATAATTCAGATCCAGTCGTCATGACTCCACTCCGGAGGGATTCCCCGTTCACTTCTTACAGTTTCTCATCAAGGGGGGGGTCTCCTGTCCCCGGTACAAACACACTGCCTGAGGAAGGCTATGTGTATTCTTTTTGTCATTAACCTTTTTCGGACCACTTATTTATTTATTTAGGTGACGATCCGACCTCCATGCTGCTCCCCTGGTTCAAACTGCATCCACCAAACAATATGATTTATCTCCACCTCCCCAAAATAACCAGAATCTGACACGGTGTGAGTTGTCTTTTTTAGCTGTTCTGTCGTCATTTCCTGCGATCTTCTTCATGCAGTCAGTCAGAATGAATGAATGGGCGTTTCTTTGACTATTTATAGGCAAATATGGGCGTTACGTGAAGCCCGCAGAAGCTGCACCGCATTTCGAGTCGGTTGTGATTTATAAAGGGAAACCGGCGTAGGAAGTGCTGTACGCACTTTCCTCGCCGGTGCGCAATGTTTGGTGAATCGGAAAATGTCGGAACATTTCTGTACCTATTTTTTTTATTTCTACTACGTAAGCAACCTTCCCACGTGAATCCTACGCACAGCGTTATAAATGAGGCCCCTGAGCTGTAGTTATCAGCCTCTCAGTCTGACAGGAGAGGACTCCTCCACCTTGTTGACAGCTCATTATATCCATTAGCGCAGCTAGCTAGCACCAGATGCTAACAGCAACAATACACGTAACCGGTGCGCGCGCTTTCTCTCTCGCTCTCTCGTGCCACACATACACACCCTCCCGAGCTTGAATGACACACAGAGACCAATCGAGGGCATTAGTGTATGATCTGTATGAAAGTGGCCATGTCGGCAGGCCACATCATGTAGACAGCCAGTCACCCTCTGTGAAGCAGAGTCAGACCCACATTTGCGCAGCGTTGCGTTCACAATACATACATAAAAAAAAAAAATCCGCAGGCCAGGCCATCGGGAAACCTCCCGGTCCTCCCGATGGCCTGACCAGTGGTGCTCACGCACAACCAGTGCTCCTGTGTTGCAGGAACTGTTTTGTGCAATCACACAGTAGCATTGCTGTTCCAAACAGCACACTACACTGAACTGAACATGCCAGTTGTGCCACCTGTGCATAGCTGTACTGAATCGGAACAGCAATGGCACAAGCCGCGAACAATGGTAATTTCAATGAGGTTCAAATACTTGTAATCTTTCACAGAGTTTTTGTTTTAAAGTGACTCAACGAACAGTAATTGTCTTTTCCTTAAGGGTGTGAAGCCAGGGCCCATCAACTCCATGGTCTTCACCAAGCCTGTACCAAATAGGATGGTGCAGACTGGAGTAAGGTCATTTTAGCTGGAAAATTGTGTTTCCTGTGTTTTTAAAATTCATAATGCTGGTGCTGTATTCCTAACCTTTATTGTCACATTAATGTGCTATATTGTCTTTGCCATTCTTTGTAGGAGTGGATTCTACAGAGGCATGGTGGGGCCATTACCAGATCCCTGCCTGTTCAGAGTTACGGAGGCATACTCAGCATTCGGCATTGAAGACAGGCCGCTTGTGACCACAATGAACATGAGACCTGACAAGCCCCTTGTGGAAAGTGCCTTCGGGATTGTGCAGGAGGGCAGTGTTCTGTCCTATCAGATGCCTGCTTTGACGTCTCGGTACACCACACTTCACACTGACACACCACCAACACCCCACTTGCCCATATAGGGGTATGTGATCTTGCCATGTGATTTACCGCTGGTGTGCTCAGAAGAGGAGCAACTACATATGAACAGCTTATCTGTTGATTTGGAAATGTCTCACAAAATTGAGGAGGCTACCCGTGAGCAAAGCTCTAGCTCAGAGTGGCATCTGCTCCGCAAACCCAGGGTTACTGCCTCTAGGTTAAGAGAGATTTGTCACATCAGAGGTGAGAGCTCTGCTAACTCTCTTGCAGAGCGAATACTCAAAGGTACAAGGCAGACTGCAGAAATGAGGAGAGGTGCCGAGATGGAGCCCACAGTAGCAGCTAAATACAGTAGACTGGCAAACGTGAACTACTCCCCTTGTCATTCACCCCTCTACGCCCTGGCTTGGTGCCTCCCCTGATGGAGTTGTTTTTGACCCAACAGAATATCCACAATTTGGCCTTGTTGAATTCAAATGTCCCAATGTCCCAAATTATGTCGACTGCAAATATGTGCAGATGGAATGTGGCTCCCCTAAGCTCAAGAAAAGCCATGCCTATTACTGGCAAGTACAGGGTCAACTTATTGTATCTGGGATGCAGTGGTGTGATTTTGTAGTGTGGGCACAAGAGGACTACCTGGTGCAAAGAATATACACAGATCCAGAAGTGCAAAGAGCAATCAGAGAAAAAGTAGTTTTTTTTTTTTACACATACATGCCGAAGTACCTGTCATTAAAAACGTAGTGGGCACAGTAGCCATTGTTAACTCTGTAAGCAGTTAGCTGCTAGACCCTGGCTCAGCCGTCATTGTTTTTAGGAGGCAATCCCTCAATCATGTGTTCTGAATGACAACAAAATGTGATTTCAATATTTTGTTTTTGATATATATTGTTTGTCACATTTCATATATGTAAATAAATATACAATTGTATTTAAAAAGACAATAAAGTGAAGTGATTTGTGTAATGAATAGTAAATCAGTGCATTTGTAAGAAATCATCAACGCATTGTAATTTGCTATTTACCATTTATTCAAACAAAACACTAGCGTGTGTCAGGCAACACGGGATTACGGTGTGCTCACCCAGCTTAATCACAGCTACCTGCACAGGTGTCATCATCTTGTCTTATTTCACCCATTTCTTGACCAGTGCTTTGTTCTGATAGTTTGACAGCATACATGCTACTGCAAACAGTTGGTTGATGTTGTAGGCATGGGACAGGAGGATGACACCATCAAAAAGTGTGTTCTCTTTTATCCTCCTAATGACACGCTCCACATGAACCCTCAGTCTGGCAATGGCCTGTGTCTCCCTCACCTGATAGGCTGGCATTTGCTTCTGCTTTGACAGAAAAGGTGGGCAGTACACTTTGCATTTGCAGCAATCGCTGATCAGGAAGCCCTTATCTACCATCACTGCCATGTTTTCAGTCAACAATGCAGCTATTCCAGATTGTTTGAAAATCTCCTTGTCGCTGACAGAACCACCATACAGACTGGAAACAAATGTCACTGCGCCATGTGGGGCTATGCCAACCAGGGCTTTCATGGTGCAGTGACATTTGTATGTAGAATACATTTCACTTTGGAGGAGGAGTGAGGATGGTGTTTGACACCTCAGCTCTGTGCAATCCAGGATCACCTGTGTGTCTGGGAAATCTTTGAATGCCTCTGGGAGGTGGGCTTGAACTTCTGCAGGTGTAAGCCAGATGCACTGTGACCCCAATAAAGTTGTAAGAAAACTCGTCCATGTTGCAATGATGCGGCTCACAGTGGACTGGTGTACGTTGAAGCGGTTTGCAAGGTCCCTCTCTTTCAAACCCACCGACAGGAAGCAGAGAAAAAGGAAGAACTCGTCAATTGGCTGAAGCAGCTGTCTCTGGAAGATAAACCAAAAAAGGGTACTATATTAATGTCATGAGTGTAGCACACCATGGGAAAAACATTAAGTTGTTTTAGTTCTCTGATGTATTCAAAAAGGATTGAGTACTATAGCCTTTTAGCCTACACGAAAGCAATGAAATGTTGGAGAAACATTTTCCCTTCCGTTTGTGTTTAGATTGTGTGTTAAAAGAAACGTAGCCTACTGTTGATGGACGTGCGTGTGTAACCACTTCTTCATTCCTCTTGGCAGCTGATATCGCTCTTGTAACACGAGCCATTTTATAAATGGAAGGCTCAATCAAAAACCAGAAGGCCATCAGGTGGTTATAGCTCGGGAATCTGTACACAAAAGACACATGTCAGTCATTAATTTACTCGTTAACTGTAACACATGGGCTAATGCTTTCCTCTTGTTTGCTATAATACATTACAATTCAAATAGACTGATTAAGAAGGCACTTGGTGCAGGTATAGTAATATACAGCAGTAACATGTAACAACTACATTAAAGCAGCAGTAATAATAATCTAAAACATACAGGGAACATTTTACACAGAATGACTACTTTTACTCTTCATTCTTAAGTGTGCAACTGGGAGAAACGCAGTGGATATTGACATGTACTTTTACTTTGGTAAGGTTTTGAAGATTTCCACTTGTAGTAAAGTATTATCAGTATGTTAGTATTAGTATGTTTTACTCCACCACATTTAGTTAACCTTCATAGTTTCTAGTTACTTATGAAAACACATGATTTATGATTCTACATGTTCAGTTCAGGAGTATTTTCAAACCATAGTATTTGTACTTATACTTCAGTTAAGTTGAGTAGCCTACTTATTCCAACACTGCATGCAAATAGTCAGCAGTCAAACGGCAGGTAAACAGGATTCTTTATAAGCTAACCCATCTCAAAAACTTGGATAGAATTTAGCCAAAACATTACCTGGTATAGAATCGGATGTTGTCGTCGGAGCCAGCAAACCGCTGTAAGCAAAACTCTCGCTGGACTCTTAACTCCTGCAGTTGCTTCTGCAGATCCTCCAATGTTTTGGAGTTGTCTTCTGTAGCTTGAGAGGACATGTCCAGTGAAGCTGGTTCAGGGGTTGAGCAGTAATCATGGTCACGGACATCGATGTGCTCTTCCTGCTCCTCCCGAGAGACTGGTTCAGTGGGCCGCTCCCTTCTCTCCCAAACACTAGCCCGCGGTGTTTGAGCAGTGAAGTGATTCCACTCAAACAGAGTTGGGACAGCACCTTTCACAAGCCTCCTACGGCCATCAAGGGTTTTTGGCTCTATTAGTTGATCCGTAGCGAAGTGACGACTGCAGACCTTGGAGTGAGAGGAGATTGTAAAGTTATCGCGTCGTATTTTAACCAGCCACTGTCTTCGCAGCTCGAGTTCGGTCGGAAAGCCATGGAAACTTAGGACGCCGTTGAATTTAGCTGACGCCGTACAAAGTGGGACACAGCAGTGCTCGGAGTAGTTCTTTACTTGTCTTTGCAAATGCTCCGTTTTGAAAATCTTCCGTCGACTCATATTTAAACCACAGATTTAAACAGTAAAACATTTGTGGACGCTCAGCTACGCAGACCGGAAGCAAACCGGAAGCTGCCGAGCCGTATTACCGCTAAGGCGGAAGTACGTCTCAGACCCTAGTGCATGTAGCCTATAGTGGATAGGAAAAGACGATAGGAGCTGATTTTTGGAATATTCGACTGCAACCCGAGAGTCAATGGGCAAAGATTTCTGTGCCCCAAGCAGGAAACACGTGATTTATCAGTAACTTTAGACATCGTAAAACAATTTGTATCGATATTTTATCGTAGATTATACATCTAACTGACACCAACTATATAATATGTACCTTGTTCATACAAAAAAAAGGAATGAATTAAAACATTTAAATATTTTTAAATGACAATCTAGAATGTGGGAAGAGGTGGGGCGGCACCCCTGGCGCCCCTTTGGGCTGGCCACCACTGCTTCTTACCTGCCTCAAATAAACGTTTGGGTTTAGATTCTGGGTGGGACCATTTCCCTTTCACTCTGGACCGAGGAAACTAAAGAACAGTCACTTGAGAAAACCGTGCGGCATCAAACCAAGAGAACAAACAATCTAGTCTTAAGGACTCTTTCATACCGAGACAATCACAGCCTCATCAACTGAGGGTTAACAAGGGAGTGGGATTAAACCGCACAGGTGGAAAACAATTATTTAACATTAATTAACAACCTTTTACATTCCGTTTCCATTACAAACATTCTATATTTTGTTACACATAAGGAAACAATTAAATCATCAAATAATAATCTATGTAAATATGATAGTGTTGCTCTGTGTGAGTAACAATGACCTCTGCTGTCCAAACTAATGAACTACTGTTTATGCAGTCCACAGCCACACACACACAGCCACACACACACACACACACACACACACACACACACACACACACACACACACACACACACACACACACACACACACACACACACACACACACACACACACACACACACACACACACACACACACACACACACACACACACACACACACACACACACCTGTCTGTTCTCCCAAAGGGACGCTGAAACAGAGGAAAGAGCGATGCGAGTCCTGAAATCATTTCAGAGTAAAGACAATCTGTGTTCCTCAGGTGTGATTCGGTGGCCAAACACGACTCAAGTGTCAAGATGCCTCTGTGAAGCCTGAGGTGAAGCACAGGTCAGGAGGAAAACTGTCCGAGCTGTCTAAAGTCTGGGATTCTCTCCACTTTACATGTTTTTACAAAGGTCAGGCTGGATCTGGGATCTAGCTGACAGACTTTGTGCGATACAAAGTCCTGGAGGTCACAGCTCTGCAAGGACTTTGTTCTTTGAGCAGGACAAACCTCAAGTTGTTTTTAGATCCTGTAGTATCTAAGTGACAACATCAAACAGAATAAACATGTTCTCACTCAGCCGTAGTGGAATAATCCATGAACATTTAGACGAGATATGATTATTTGAGATCATGGAATAATCCCAATTCATACATTATAACAAGCCCCAATCTGTCCCAAATCTGAAGTAGCCACCGGGTGAACCTCCCTCCATCAACATACTGCAGTCAAGGAGCTCAATCCATTTGGAATCACAAAACAAACACCCTGAAGTAAAATAAAGAAACCAAAATACAATCACTAACCTCCCTGACTAAGGCTATGAGAAAACATAGTAAGCGGTCCACTTCCTCCAGCAGAACACAAGAAGCCAGCAGCGCTTCATCCGCCCAGCTGTCATGTGACCTGTTGGAAGATGAGAAGGATGCCCCCCTCTGCTGAACCCCTTCATCTGGGCTCTTTCTTCATCCATCTGCGCCACACTCAGATGCTAGCATAGTGGACATTTTGTTCACATGCATCTCCTTTTACTCTTTTGAGCTACTCTATCAATCCCTGATGTACTGTACAGAGGACATCCTGGGCTTTCCAGTGATATGTCATCGGTTAAAATTGCATGCTGGGAAGTTTCTCTTTCTTTTTATCCAAAATAGCTGGCATACGAAAAACAAAATGTTATAGAAGCAGGAGGAGAAGTCAAATATTGTTGAATAATTGTTATTTTTACCATGAAAATCATATATATTCTTGTTTATTAACATGTGAGGAACTATATAATTAGTTCTGAAAGCAATTCAAGTTTTGAAATAACAGCTCTTTCCTAAATGTCCATTCTAGTGGACGTCAGGACCGTCTTCATGGACTTAATGACTCAATATTGTTGCAGGAGACGGAACTGAAGCAGACATTTTCTTTACCAGATAGTTCAGGGAGATTCAGATTTAGAGAGAGATGAGGATGATGAGAGAGATGAGGCTTTCACACCTGGGATAGAAGAGGGTCAAGAGGAAGGGGAGGAAAGATGCAGGATGCTCCATGAGCGCACAGATAGATACATAGAGACAGATAGGGACGAGCTGGAAAGACATGGCCCTCTGTGGGCCAAGAGTAGCATGTATGTCTTATTGTTGTTTTTATTTTAAGTGGAGCCATGAAACATGAGAATTGCCTCAGGAATGCAAGCTTTGTTTCTATGAGCATGGTCAAATGGAGACAACATCCATAAAACTAGTCAAGATGACCCTACAGCCCGTACAGACTGGAGTCAATGAGGTACTTTCCCACTACATTGACTACAAAGTCTTTGAAGATCTGGAAAGATTCACCAAAAACCAAACTAGTTTTTTCATGACCAAATAAACAACAATGTTCAGATCAATTACTTATTTTTGTTTTAAATAAAGGTGAATGTATTCTTGTATTAATATCACTCTATAACCATAATACGTTACATAGTCCATCTGCTAATTTTGGCTGTCTTTTCAAACTAAAATGGTCTTGACGTCCTCTACAGTGGACATACTGTAACATTTAAAATTTAAATAAAATTTAAAAAAATCTAAATTGCAAGATGTTTTTTTAACCCTAAATGTTTTTGCTCAGTTCCAAAAACATGCTATCAAGGCAATTTGTATGTGGCTATATAACTTACTTACTAAAAGCCATATAGTTATTAATGATATTAAGTACAATAATTAATACATCTTATTCTAATAACCATTTTAATGTCTTGTTGAGCAAATGCACTTACTTCATCGTAATGCCTGTCAATCAATATAATATATATAATTGAAAGAAAGAGACAGTATTATTAGTATGTTAATTGTTTTATTAATATTATTCATCATTAACATTTGGTCAAACCAAACCTTTTTATATTAGAGTCCAACACTACACGCACATTTTTGGAGGCTTAATGCAGATAAACACGTACGCTCAATGCTATCATTTATTTCAGGAGCTTGAAACATGAAAATATCCTTTATGCACAAAAACATGGTGCATTAAAAACATAATATTTCAGATCTGTCCAGACTTTTCTCTAGGCTTTCTGAGGAGCTCATCTCCTCTCAGTGAACAAGGACCTTTATGTTCACAGCTCACCAATAAACATCTGCTTGGTCTGATTCCAAAGAGCTTTGTTGCCTCAGTTAAAGCTGTTCATGTTACATTTCCTTCAAACCATGAGTCATCACTTAGGCCCTGCTTCCTGATCAAATGAGGAAGTGAAATACTTCCTCCTCTTCTGTTTCCTGTTTGACATGCAGAGGTTCAGACTCTGCATCATATCTCTGAACAGACTGCGGCTAGTATGTGTGTGTGTGTGTGTGTGTGTGTGTGTGGTGTGTGTGTGTGTGTGTGTGTGTGTGTGTGTGTGTGTGTGTGTGTGTGTGTGTGTGTGTGTGTGTGTGTGTGTGTGTGTGTGTGTGTGTGTGTGTGTGTGTGTGTGTGTGTGTGTGTGTGTGTGTGTGTGTGTGTGTGTGTGTGTGTGTGTGTGTGTGTGTGTGTGTGTGTGTGTGTGTGTGTGTGGTCTGAACACAGTGAGTCAGCAGGAGTTCACAGAGAGGACAGCAGTAAGTGCTTTGAACATTAGCTTGGTTTCACTCCGGTGAATGTCATGACAACTTGCCAGATGGGGTCTGTCTATAAATAAATGGTCCCCTAAAAAATACAGAATCTTATGTTTTATACATTTCATTTACGGGGCTGAGTGAGTCATTTGCTTCTGGCTACAGATTATGTTTGCCAACTACTGTTTCACAAAAAAATCAAAGGAGGAAGAAGTTCAGCGCTACCTGGATCTGACCTGCTGCTGGAACAACAGGAATCTCCATCTGATGGGGGGGGGTTTATCTCAGTTTAGTTGTAAAGCTGAACCCTCACCTTTACTTTACACCAGTGGCGGCCGGCCCATAGGGGCGCACCTCTTCCCATATACTATATCAGGGGTGCCCAACCTTTTTTGAACCGAGAGCTACTTTTAAAGTTGCCAGTCTGCCGAGATCTACCAGTCCAAATAGAGAGGCGTATCCATTAATGACAGCCTATTACCAGGTACATACACACTTCTACTTGTATAAAACTGACCTTCGTACGATTAATAATTCATAAAATACTGCAGATCCTTTATCTTACCTCTTTCTCATCTACACACATACAAGTATTTAACTGAAGTTACACAACAGTTGGAGTTTATTCACACGTCACTACAGTGGGTAATGTTTTCAAGAAACATTGAACAGTGCTGCCACATATGACACAGGGAAAAAAGAAAAGACTGAACCCTTTCTTTGCCATTATATACAAATAGTGTTGATACACAAGTATAAATTAAGCTTACTAATAAGACAACTCAGATCTGAAGCTACACAGGAATCTGCTGCCAAAGATCAATAAAAAAGAATTAATAGAATCAAACCCTTTTTTTGTTGCATTTTAGTCGAGTATAAAAAGAAATTCCTTTAAAATAGGATGCTAGCAACACTAGTTTCTTAACCTGAATTGATAATAGACTATAATCAATTTAAGTTTGCATTCTTATACCATTTTGTACAATAATTATAATGAATAAGTTCAAACAAACTAAAACTTACAGCTGATTAATAACGGTATCTAACTTGAGTTTTTATTATATCAAAAACCTGTTGAAATGCTACTGTTATTTTTACTGTCCCCCAAAAGCGCGTCGGCAGCCTCCAGGAATGCTTCTTTCACAACTTCGCCGTCTTTGAAAGACAAGAACGTGACTGACACAATAAGATGCTATGGTAGCAGCCTTGCTCTTGTTGTTGGGCCTGGTGAAAATGGACTGCTGTGCATTTAGCTGTCCTTTCAGGCCCCTCCCCTTTTGGAGCGTAGGGCAGAATTAGGAGGGAATTCCGTCTCGTAGCGTTTGTGCACTGTTTTGAAATGCCGCTCCTAAATTACCCTTCTTCGATAAAGCCACGCTCGCATTGCAGATGAGACAGATGGACTTTGAATTGGAATAGATACACAAATAATCATCCTCCCACTCGGAGTGAAAATTATATATTTTGGGCTTTTTTGCTTCTGCCATAATTGCGGTCTTGTGTGTGTGCGGACTGTCACTCCTGTTGACATGGAAAACGTCAACGAAATAGTGCCCACTGCCCACCAGCCACGCCCCGACACATGGGGTCACGCCGGCCAATCACAAAGCTTTGATGCGTTCAAGTGCATTATTCTGGCACAGGAAGATGATGTTATAGGACATTAACGATAAAACTGAATATTGTTGTTCTATTTTTAGACACATCTAGCGATCGACTGGTTGGGCACCCCTGTTCTAGATTGTCATACATTAAAAAAAAAAATTAAATTAAAATTTTTTTTAATGAAGAAGGTACATATTATACAGTTGGTGTCAGTTACATTTATAATCTAGGATAAAATATCGATAAAAATTGTTTTACGATGTCTAAAGTTACTGATAAGTCACGTGTTTCCTGCTTGGGGCGCAGAAATCTTTGCCCATAGAGTGGTGCAGTGACGAGTCCTAAAACCCGGAAGTGAGTTAGCATTTTACCACTACCGGTTCCCTCGTCTCAGAGCCAATGGGATCTCTCCATAGGGTTTTGGAAAATATCTGGAAATAAGGTCTGTGTTTGACACAAATTAAAGAGACGGATCACGTTTTGTTCTACTACATTAAATACATTTAGCAGTGACCCCATTGGTGATTGGTGAGTTTACATGTGTGAAAAACGATGGTTGTTAACAAGTGGCTGAATAGGAGTAGTTGTCGAAGACGTTGTACGTCATTACACCGAACACGTAAACACTCCCGCTAAGTTTGTTTGCCCTGTTCTGATTGAAAGCAAGTACCTGCCTCCTGCAAACTGTTCAAACAAAAGCTTCAACTTGTACAATTTAGAATCTGTATTTTTGAATATCGATCTTAAGCAGGGCCACCCCTGGCCAACTTGGGGCCCCAAGCGACATTGTGAGATGAGGCCCCCCCCCCCCCCAACCGACAGGAGTGAAACAATTTTTTTTGGAAACAAAGTAGACTACTTTGCAAATATAATTCCTGTTTATTATTATTATTATCAACACAGTTACTTTTGTATACAGTGAGGTAAATGTGCATGTATGTCGTTCAGTATGCGTTTACAGGTGAATACCACTGCATTTCCTGCCAAATACTAGCCTCAAAAAGATTACAATATAATGAATGCAAATAAACTACTTCTACTAATAATCAATTCAATAATATAAATACTATATTATTTTATTGTAATATAGTCAAGACAAAACATGCTTAGGACATGCTCAAAAACTGATATTTCTTAAATCTGTATTCAAATGTAATTCCCTCTGTCAGCAATGTATCAACAACTACACACACATTTCTATCAGTATTTATCTGTGTTGTGGTTGACATGATGATGACTGTTAGGAGTTAAGGGGAGAGGCTGAGCATCACCATGAAATGTGCAAATTGACATACAAATGAATAAAAGGGGAAAAAATGCTCCATGTTTTTTAGGCTGTAAACTTTAACTGTTATGTAAGCCAACTAGACAGACAGTTTATCACTCTTCCTCCTGTACATTAGCAGATACAAGGCATACAATACTTGAATGAATGTTAAATAAAGAATGCTGGAAATAACTGCATCTCCATTAGCCTATATGCTCTGCAGAGACTGCCTTCTTCATGTCGTGAATTGCAGCTGATGTTTTAAGATGGGAATTGGCAATTTGACTAATACAGCATTCGCAAGTTGTACATTTAACTCATACAATAACCCACCTTCGAGTGATGCTCTAGTTTCTTCATGTTTTGTTTTTTTTTTCCCCTTGCTTGCGCCGGACTGAAACTGTCTTTTCAGCGACATCTCTTCACCTGCACTAGTGGCCGTATCAAAGCCGTGATTGGTCAGATGTCGATTCATTGCAACGTGTCGGGTTACAGACGTGCTCCCCTTGTCCCCTCTCACTCTCGCGTGTCAGCGGGGGGTGCGCGGAGAACTGCGCACAGCAGCTGAGGCCCTCTGGGCGGGGACCCCTGCGCAAGGCGGGGCCCCATGCAGCCTGCATGATTGGCCTGTAGGGAGGGGCGGCCCTGATCTTAAGTTGGCGTGACGTTGAAGCAGCGACCCTGCTGTAGTTTGTTTAGCATTTTGCTTCTGGCGATTAGATTTACGATTAGAAAATTATAAAAGTAGGGTAGACATGTGGAGATTATCCGGCTGAACAAAACGTGCATTTATCTAACAGGTTCGTTTTCAACATACCTTATTTTGAGCTATTTTACAAAATCCTATGGAGAAATCCCATTGCTTTTTTGTCGAGGGAACCCATGCGCAGCTCACTTCCGGGTAAATACGTCATCTATTGCCACTCTATTGACTCTCGTTATAAGTGGTGCTTGCGCAGTCTTTCAATGCAACAGATAGGAGCAGCTCGGGCGCACCAAACTGCGCCCAAAGCAGCTTTTGACACCGCCAACAACTAGGGGCAGCAGGAGCACCAGAGAGAGTGATTGACGTTTGAATGAGAGTTAGACGGAGACGGAGTGTAAACAAAACTAGATAGTGGATATGGAGAAGGATGTTTAATCACTTAAAGAAACAGCCTTTGAGAGGAGGACACTGGAGGGAAAGCTCAGAGTAAAAGAGCTCGCACCTGATCAGCCTGACATAGGCAGGAGTTAAGGACAGAGGAAGGCAGTATACCTGCTCTTTTTCAAGGAGCTGGTTTAGCTAGAAGGCTAACTACCTGTAGCAACACCAGTGCTATATTTAGCTTCCCCTGCCTCCCTTTTCAAACGTCAGGATCAGACCAGTCTATGGACCAGACCCAGCATAGATCCAGACAGATGTGAGTGACTTAAAGCACATATCAGAAAAAACTAAAAGGCATGAACAAACTAGAGTCCACATGGATGATGCTATAGAGAGGCGAAGTCACCCCCATCTACTTCCGGTCCATGGGACCCCGGAAGCGAAAAATTATACATTGAATTCAATGGAGAGAGAAAACGTATCTTTTGATCCCGTTTGAATTGTGCCACGAACTACACATATGATGTTTGTCAATCTTAAACAATCATTTCCGTGTCAAAAAAGTCACATTTTGTCGTAAAACTGTTGAAATATAAGACTATGAAAAATACGCGACTACAAAGACTACAAATTCCAAATCCCATTCTGGGTCGCGTAAGTGATGTCACCGGCGATAATGCTCCAAGTGGTTGGTTCACTTTTACAAGATGCCTGTGTGCTTTGTACCAGGTTGTAATCACAAAAGTGATCATACCACTTGCTCGTTCTATCGCTTCCCGTCTGATGAAAGGACCAGGAGTCGCTGGATCAGACATATTAGGTAATATTATAGTTTATATACATAGTTTATATACATGTTGTGCATGAAACATAGTCAAGTTAGCTACCTAGCTAGTAGCGACGAGTAGCGAGCACGTTAGTTAGCATTACATTACTTAGCCTTGTCATTTTTAGTAGCCTTACCATGAAGTTATTATTTTATTACATGAAGTAAACCAAAATGTTAAACAGTAACCAAACATGATGGTAAGTATTTCGTGAAACTTTTGAAGAGTAGCCTACTGCGCCCTCCACCGGGTGCAGATTTACAAATCTCAACCTGTCGTACAATGGACAGCTTCCCCCCCATCTATGTATATACTCGCATTTTAGACTCTGTTACTAACTGTATATCTGTAGACTTGGTATGTCTTAAATGTCCGGTTAGGATGTATTAGAACGAAATCTAAAATGAAAATTGTAAATAAGCAATCTGTATGTAAAAAACCACCTGTATGTAAATTGTAAATAAGCCATCTGTATGTCAAATATGTCTTATATGTCTTAAATGTCATGATGAATTGGAAATGGGGGACCCTGATGTAAACAAGACGAAAGTCTTTATCTGGTCTGCATCCCCTTAACAATTGTATGTTTTGAGCTGTACTGTACTGTACCCAATATACAAGCTGTTAATAAACTTTTCAATCAATCAAACAATGCTAAGGAAGCAGTCAGGGAGAGTCGAAGGCAGGCAGGGAGCTTTGCATGACATTCTTCTGGACGTGTTTCATTGTGATGACAGTGAGGGTGAGTCAATCTGTTTGTTGGAAAGACAGTCGTTGTGTGCTTATTGAGAGAAAATGGTTAGAAGAGATAATTATTCAAAGTGTTGTTACTTTAAAGTGTTGTTACGGACCTTTTTCTCTTTTATTTTCTTTACCTCACCTGTAACTGCTGAGACGTTGAGGAACATGCACACTGACCTGCTCTGGCAACCTGATTTCCACTGTACGTAATAGTATTTGGTTATGGTATATTATTTATATACATCAAAGGCACAATGCACCCCCCAGAGACACACATGTATTGAGTGTGATATTTTGCATAGGTCATGTGAAATCATCTTTACATACTAGAAAACTGTAGGAGCGGCAACTTGTTTTGAAATTGAATTTCTAATATCCGATAATAAAGTTGATCTGTTTTCTTTATTCTTCTCTCTTCCCAGCTCCATCACCATTCTCTGTTCCTGCAGGTCCTGCTTGCTAATCAATGCTCATATTTTTTTACACAATTACAAATAAAGTCATTGTATTGTATGACATGAAGTTGTGCTTCATTCGGAGTCAATAATAAATTCATTCTGCCTTCAACTGCGCAATGATTGTGGACTGCACCGACATCCATGTAGCTGCCCCCCTGTAAGGTGAACCAAGCAAAGAGGGTCACCATCATGTCCAAGGACATCCAGCTGGCCCGCCGCATCCGCGGAGAGAGGGCTTAGACTGACCTGAGACCAGCACACCCAAACACAACAGCTCTTTTAAGAGCCACCTACAGTTTCAAAGAGTTGCAATCCTACGTTATTATAATGATTAAACTGGTTCATGTATCACTTAGTTTACTGAACCGTGATGAATGAAAGAAATGAGTGAGGTAGTGGTTTACTGAAGTTACAAAGACATTAATATATGAGTAAGAGGTCAGTGTAAACACAAGCTTCTGTCAATTATGGATCATTCAAACTATTTATATAAAAATATGTAATAAAGTTCTAAAACAAGTATTCGGTATATTCCTTGATAGCTTTTGGAGAAGGTTGTTTTTAAGTTTACTAAAATCTATCGTTTCAACTGTTTCACTTTATAAAAATGGAACAGGTGAGTAGAGCATCATTGAGTTTCTTATTCTGTCAGTAAATTATCCAAATGAAATGTTTTTCATTATTTTAGTCAACCCTAAACAAATTGATTGTACCTTTTAATAATGACCTTACATGGTCGGCAAAGTTAAATTAACTTCAGAAAATCAAATCTGTTCTGAGAAAAAACTAATAAATGTTTAAAGATAGGAACTTGCCATCCCACTGAAAAACAGTCCGTAGAGATTTAAAGGCGTAGTTGTAGTTCAGTCCAACGTTTCATTTGGATTCATTTGACAACAGTCAACTATTTTCATAAAGAATATATATATTTTTCAAAGTCAACTTTATTGTCAATCTTACTCAGTTTGTGTTTATAGACAGAGAGATCAAAAAGACGTTTAAATAAAATTATACAATTTACAGATATGTATACAAATATATATATCCTATATACACCATCATGTATAATGATGGTGTATGATGTAGAAGGAAGTGTGGTAGATAACAAGTAAGGCCCAATCCCAAACCACTCCCTCGACCCTACCCCTCCGTGACGGAGTGAACTCCGTCTGTAGCCACACTCGCAGCTCAACGAGGCTCCCTCCAGTCAGATGGAGGGAGTAAATACAGCAGCAAGCTTTGGGACGGCCTCCCCTCTCTCCGGCAGAAACAGGAAATGCCGTAACTGTATGTAACAACGGTTTCAAATCAGCATCTCTTAGACAAAAAATGTAAATTAATAACTTAAATAAAACTCCAAACATCTTTCATTGTGTTACTTTTTTGTAAAGCTCTTTTAGTTTTAAACCTGATGTTTATAAGCTTCTTAGTTTTTGCAACAGTCTGTAAATGTACACAACTTTATAATAAAATGCACACATTTACCTTTTTCTAGAATAAACACAGGTACGATCCTAAGTTAAAACATATGAGGTTATCATGAGGTTGTTAACATCGCAGTTTATCAGTGGATGTTTGCTGGAACTACTTGTAAACAGCGTGTTTCCTGACGGACACACACAGCGTTGAGACCGGTCTCCAGTCAGCACCGCTGCAGACTCGTTGTTTGAGGGCTTGATAGCCCACTCCCCCTCCACACCGCTCCACACTCGTTGGTTTGGAACAGCCCTCAATATGGCGGACCCTCCGTGTGAACGCGCAAACGGAGGGGTAGGGTGTAGGGGGCGGTTTGGGAATGGGCCTAAATATAGAGTTACATACAGATCCATGTTACAGCAAAAGATGGAATAACTAAGAAGCATGCAGTATAATAATAATTACATGCAACAATTAAATTACTGCTCAGCATCTCCACCACAATCCCAATCTGCTGTGTCCTGTTTTCCTCCCCTCTGCATAACACCCCATCACACATACGAAACACAACGCAGAGTCCGAGGGTGTTAAGAGTATGTTTATTTAAATGTCCTCCTCTCTACTGGCCAACACAGGGAGCATATGCTGGGTGTAGAATTGTTCCAGGAGGAGGAGATTTCCATGCCATGCAGGGTCTTTGGGGATGGGGATGATGATCGCCTCCTTCGTGGTCCACACAACAAAGTAGCAGAGACTCCGGTCTGTGATGTGCAGCTGCCCTTGGACCTGGTGCCAGTATGGGTGATTCTCCTTGAGAATATATGACCCACCCTCCTCACGAAGACAGAAGGATGGTAACTGGACTGCCTCCGCGATGGTCATGTTCCTCTGGCTGTGTGGACACTTCACCTCCAGCAGGGCAGATGGCTGCACAAGTCCATCGGGTGATGCTCCCAAAACACTCACTCACTCACAAAGAGACCAGACTCGATTCGAACACTGTCACTTGATAGGCCTCCACAAAAGCCTTCACCCCTTCGGCCTCGTTTACAACCCCCCAGTTGACAGTTGGCGATGTCTCTGGCCAGTGGGTTGTATGTCTCCTCTCGCTGTTGGTAAAGTTGAGACACCGGCTGGACTACTTTTTAATTGCCAGGCTTCCTCCACTGGCACTCAACATCTGTGGAGCTGATCTGCCACATGGCAAATATTGCCAATGTTGCAGCGTGGCTGCATTTGTACATCCCCTGTGCACAATCACAGACAGCGCACTGCATCGCGCCATCGTCTCCCATGCAGATCTGTAAAAATAAAGTAAGTACCATTTGTTAGCATGCTATAATAGATTGAATGAGCAATAATACAAGGATGGTCCGGATCTGGGGGTGGGAGGGTTTATTTTTCCATAGTTTTGTCCTCTTGTCTGATTGTTGTTATTGTTTGTTTTTTCTGTATTTTTTGTAATTTGTGCTGTATTGGTTGTGATTGTACATTGTATTTTTCTAAATGTGTATGAATACATTTTTGAAAAACATTTGATCAACAATAAAAAAGGATTTGGTCAGGATCTAGACTCAGTGTGTAGTTTATTAATTAATCAATGCTCTCTACATTAGGAAAACACATACCAGTGTACCAGAGGGAGTCACACACAGCTGTGCCTAGATAACCAAAATCCTTGAATCTACACACAGCAAATAAACTCAAATGACACAACGAGAAAAGGAGATCACACATACAGTATAGTCGATATAAAACTGGCCGCTTCAATCTGAAGAGCAACTAAAACAAAACACGGGAGTGTACCTTGTTCTTGTGAACACTAATGTTATCCACAGCATACACAGAGACCACGAAGTTCTTAAGGAGAAAACTAGTTACTAAAACAAAACACGTTAGTGTACCTTGTTAGCTAATGTTAGCTAGCTGACATTAACGTTACACATTGCACTCATATTACTCACCGGTCCCGCTGCTCTTACAGAACCGACTAACTCCCCTTTCGTGTATGTACAGCTCTCAACATGCCCAGACTTGTAGTGATGTTCACCTCGTTTTATACTTTTCGCCTAATTCTGAAAGAAACAGGTGAAATGTGCTAACGTGACGGCCGTCTTTGTGATGGTGACGCATATTGTGCGAGACCATAGGCTATATATGTCTTAAATGACATGATGAATTGGAAATGGGGGACCCTGATGTAAACAAGACGAAAGTCTTTCTCTGGTCTGCATCCCCTTAACAATTGTATGTTTTGAGCTGTACTGTACTGTACCCAATATACAAGCTGTTAATACACTTTTCAATCAATCAATCAAAACCAGAGACCTGTAGTTCACTGAGCGGTTTCACACGAACAAATGTGTAACTTCACAGTTTTACGACACATTTAAATTGTTTTGACTTGTAAAATGTTCTTTTAAATTGACAATCATCATATGTGTCATTCGTGGCACAATTCAAACGGGATCAAAAGATAACCTTTCTCTCTCCATTGACTTCAATGTATAATTTTCCGCTTCCGGGGTCCCATGGAGGCTCCCGGAAGGGGAGGGACTTCGCCTCTCTATGCGACTAGCCATGTTTAGGAGAGTAAACACAGCTGTCCAATGAGGGCTACAGGATAGGGATCGGTAAGCATAATAAGGAGGTTGACAAAAACAGGCACTAAAATAATAGACTGTATCAAGTGCTGTGTGCCTTTGAGCTAGCCCTGCGTTGTAATATGACATGTTTTGAGTTTGCTTACATTTTGGTAGAGCCCCCCTGGAGAAAAATGCACCAACTGCGTTACACTGCAAACCTATTCGCTCAGTGAAAGGAACATCATCGCAGTGGACAAGTGAATGTGTGAACACGGCTGTTATATCTCAGTAACATGGACTACCATCATATACTCTAATCCACTCACGATGACTCACTTTAGTGATCATCTGACTTTTCATCCAGCTCCATCCTCACATTATGGACAATCCCCTGCAGAGCTAACATCAGCTCTGATGTTTGATGAGCAGCAGAGCCTGCTAACAGGCTCACCTTAGTGAGTTAACTCGTAGAAACCAGCCCGTTAGCATTTAGCTTAAAACATTTCTGTTCTATTCTTCTGTACATCTGGGTATTTATGCTCTTGTGCTCAGCTCTTTATAACCATTTTTTCCATAAGTCATATCATAAACATTGCCAAGTGTTTAGAGTGAACGCAAAGAGGACAGATATAAAACGTTTGGATTACACGTCACCAGCAGCCGATAGGTTTATAGTAGGCCTACGACTCAGTATAAAGGACATTAGGCCATGTACCACCTGAGACTGAGTTCACATCCCAGCAGCAGGAGGACGATAAAGAGTGGCACTGACTGCAGTAATCACATTACACAAACTCATTATCTATAGGGCTAAGGGGGGGGGGGGGGGGGGGGGGAGAGAAGGAGAACACCAGAGTAATCACTTTTAAAGTTTATTCATTACGCTGCAGTTTGACTACAGCATAAGTACAAGCATAAAA